>NC_086454.1:80513075-80728075 GCF_028390025.1 Pseudophryne corroboree
AGAGCAGTTGCTGAGCAGCGTGTCACTTTCGCTGAGCGTGTTACAGTAACACGGCTGGATTCTCAATATCCCGAAGTCGCAGCTGGTTCCTACGACTCGTCTGACCTTCTTGGGCATGATTCTGGATACGGACCAGAAAAGGGTTGATCTTCCAATGGAAAAGGCTCAAGAACTCATGACTCTGGTCAGGAACCTATTGAAACCAAAACAGGTGTCAGTGCATCACTGCACTCGAGTCCTGGGAAAGATGGTGGCATCTTACGAGGCCATTCCGTTCGGCAGGTTCCATGCGAGGACCTTCCAATGGGACCTACTGGACAAGTGGTCCGGGTCACATCTACAGATTCATCGGTTGATCACACTGTCCCCCAGGGCCAGGGTATCTCTCTTGTGGTGGCTGCGGAGTGCTCACCTTCTAGAGGACCGCAGGTTCGGCATTCAGGACTGGGTTCTGGTGACCACGGACGCGAGCCTCCGAGGGTGG
This sequence comes from Pseudophryne corroboree, assembly GCF_028390025.1. Classification (NCBI taxonomy): domain Eukaryota; kingdom Metazoa; phylum Chordata; class Amphibia; order Anura; family Myobatrachidae; genus Pseudophryne; species Pseudophryne corroboree. Next base: position 80,513,560 of record NC_086454.1, read on the forward strand.
GGAGCAGTCACACAAGGAAGAAACTTCCAGGGTCTTTGGTCAAGTCAAGAAACTTGTCTTCACATCAACGTCCTGGAGCTGAGGGCCATATACAACGCCCTTCGTCAAGCGGAGACCTTGCTTCGTGCCTTACCAGTTCTGATCCAGTCAGACAACATCACCGCAGTGGCTCATGTAAACCGCCAGGACGGCACAAGGAGCAGAGTGGCAATGGCGGAAGCCACCAGTATTCTTCGCTGGGCGGAAAATCATGTAAGCGCACTGTCAGCAGTGTTCATTCCGGGAGTGGACAACTGGGAAGCAGACTTCCTCAGCAGACACGACCTGCATCCAGGAGAGTGGGAACTTCATCAGGAAGTCTTCGCACAGATTGCAAGTCAGTGGGGACTGCCCCAGATAGACATGATGGCGTCCCGCCTCAACAAAAAGCTGCAGAGGTATTGCGCCAGGTCAAGAGACACTCAGGCGGTAGCTGTGGACGCCCTAGTGACACCGTGGGTGTTCCAGTCGGTCTATGTGTTTCCTCCTCTTCCTCTCATCCCAAAGGTGTTGAGAATAATAAGAAAAAGAGGAGTACAGACAATTCTCATTGTTCCAGATTAGCCACGAAGGGCCTGGTATCCAGATCTGCAGGAGATGCTCACAGAAGATCCGTGGCCTCTTCCTCTAAGACAGGACCTGTTGCAACAGGGGCCCTGTCTGTTCCAAGACTTACCGTGGCTGCGTTTGATGGCCGGATCCTAGCGGAAAAGGGCATTCAGATGAGGTCATTCCTACGCTGATAAAGGCTAGGAAGGACGTGACAGCTAAACATTATCACCGTATGTGGCGAAAATGTTTCTTGGTGTGAGACCAGGAATGCTCCTATGGAAGAATTCCATCTGGGCCGTTTCCTTCACTTCCTACAGACTGGAGTGAATTTGGGCCTAAAATTAGGCTCCATTAAGGTTCAGATTTCGGCCTTATCCATTTTCTTTCAAAAAGAATTGGCTTCTCTCCCAGAAGTACAGACTTTTGTGAAGGGAGTGCTGCATATTGTGGTGCCTGTGGCTACACGAGACTTGGAGGATTCCGAGTCCCTTGATGTGGTCAGGGCTTTGAAAATTTACGTGGCCAGAACAGCTAGAGTCAGAAAAACAGAAGCACTGTTTGTCCTGTATGGAGCCAACAAGGTTGGCGCTCCTGCTTCAAAGCAGACTATTGCTCGCTGGATCTGTAACACGATTCAGCAGGCACATGCGACGGCTGGATTGCCGTTACCAAAATCGGTCAAGGCCCATTCCACTAGGAAGGTGGGCTCGTCTTGGGCGGCTGCCCGAGGGGTCTCGGCACTACAGCTGTGCCGAGCTGCTACTTGGTCGGGTTCAAACACCTTTGCAAAGTTCTATAAGTTTGATACCCTGGCTGAGGAGGACCTCCTGTTTGCTCAATCAGTGCTGCAGAGTCATCCGCACTCTCCCGCCCGTTTGGGAGCTTTGGTATAATCCCCATGGTCCTTACGGAGTCCCCAGCACGTAAGAGAAAATAAGATTTTAAACCTACCGGTAAATCTTTTTCTCGTAGTCCGTAGAGGATGCTTGGCGCCCGTCCCAAGTGCGGACTACTTCTGCAAGACTTGTATATAGTTTTGCTTACATAAGCGTTATGTTATAGTTTTCATCGGTCTCCGAATGATGCTATGTTGTTTTTTCATACTGTTAACTGGTTAGTTTATCACAAGTTATACGGTGTGAATGGTGTGTGCTGGAATGAATCTTGCCCTTGGTTTAACAAAAATCCTTTCCTCGTACTGTCCGTCTCTTCTGGGCACAGTTTCTCTAACTGAGGTCTGGAGGAGGGGCATAGAGGGAGGTGCCAGTGCACAACCATACCTAAAGTCTTTCTTAAAGTGCCCATGTCTCCTGCGGAGCCCGTCTATCCCCAAAAAGATTTACCGGTAGGTTTAAAATCTTATTTTTTATTCTGTATGAGGTGGGATTGATTTAAAATCTACTATATAATCCTACAAGACTGCGTGTCTATGACATGCGCAGTGGCGTGCATGCCATTGGCTGAAAGGCATCACTGCCACTATTGATTAGGGTAAAAAAATGCTTTCTCTGACGTCCTAGTGGATGCTGGGAACTCCGTAAGGACCATGGGGAATAGCGGCTCCGCAGGAGACTGGGCACAAAAGTAAAGCTTTAGGACTACCTGGTGTGCACTGGCTCCTCCCCCTATGACCCTCCTCCAAGCCTCAGTTAGATTTTTGTGCCCGGCCGAGAAGGGTGCACACTAGGGGCTCTCCTGAGCTTCTTAGTGAAAGTTTAGTTTTAGGTTTTTTATTTTCAGTGAGACCTGCTGGCAACAGGCTCACTGCATCGAGGGACTAAGGGGAGAAGAAGCGAACTCACCTGCGTGCAGAGTGGATTGGGCTTCTTAGGCTACTGGACACCATTAGCTCCAGAGGGACCGAACACAGGCCCAGCCTCGGAGCTCGGTCCCAGAGCCGCGCCGCCAGCCCCCTTACAGAGCCAGAAGCAAGAAGAGGTCCGGAAAAATCGGCGGCAGAAGACATCCTGTCTTCACCAAGGTAGCGCACAGCACTGCAGCTGTGCGCCATTGCTCCTCAGCACACTTCACACTTCGGTCACTGAGGGTGCAGGGCGCTAGGGGGGGGCGCCCTGAGCAGCAATAAAAACACCTTGGCTGGCGAAAATACATCACATATAGCCCCCAGGGCTATATGGATGAATTTTAACCCCTGCCAGATTCCACAGAAAAACGGGAGAAAAGGCCGCCGAGAAGGGGGCGGAGCCTATCTCCTCAGCACACTGGCGCCATTTTCTCTCACAGCTCCGTTGGAGGGAAGCTCCCTGGCTCTCCCCTGCAGTTACTACACTACAGAAAGGGGTTAAAAAAGAGAGAGGGGCACTAATTAGGCGCAGTATAACAATACAGCAGCTATAAGGGGAAAAACACTTATATAAGGTTATCCCTGTATATATATATATATATATATATATATATAGCGCTCTGGTGTGTGCTGGCATACTCTCCCTCTGTCTCCCCAAAGGGCTAGTGGGGTCCTGTCCTCTATCAGAGCATTCCCTGGGTGTGTGCTGTGTGTCGGTACGTTGTGTCGACATGTATGAGGAGGAAAATGAGGTGGAGGCGGAGCAATTGCCTGTAACAGAGATGTCACCCCCTAGGGAGTAGACACCTGAGTGGATGAGCTTATGGAAGGAATTATGTGACCGTGTCAGCTCTTTACAAAAGATTGATGACATGAGACAGCCGGCGACTCAGCCTGTGCCTGTCCAGGTGTCTCAAAAGCCATCTGGGGCTCTAAAACGCCCGTTACCGCAGATGGCAGATACAGACGCCGACACGGATACTGACTCCAGTGTCGACGATTAAGAGACGAATGTGACTTCCAGTAGGGCCACACGTTACATGATTGAGGCTATGGAAAATGTTTTTACACATTTCTGATAATACCAGTACCACTAAAAAGGGTATTAGGTTGGGTGAGAAAAAACTGCCTGTAGTTTTTCCTGCATCTGAGGAATTAAATGAAGTGTGTGATGATGCGTGGGTTTCCCCCGATAAAAACTGTTAATTCCTAAAAAGTTATTGGCATCATACCCCTTCCCGCCAGAGGATAGGGCACGTTGGGAAACACCCCTTAGGGTGAATAAAGCGCTCACACGCTTGTCTAAACAGGTGGCACTACCGTCCCCGGATACGGCCGCCCTTAAGGAACCTGCTGACAGAAAGCAGTAAAATATCCTAAAATGTATATACACTCACACGGGTGTGATACTGCGACCAGCAATCGCCTCAGCCTGGATGTGCAGTGCTGGGGTGGCTTGGTCGGATTCCCTGACTGATAATATTGATACCCTAGATAGGGACAGTATATTACTAACTATAGAGCATTTAAAAGATGCATTTCTATATATGCGTGATGCACAGAGGGATATTTGCCGACTGGCATCAAGAGTAAGTGCGCTGTCCATTTCTGCCAGAAGAGGGTTATGGACAAGACAGTGGTCAGGTGATGATGATTCCAAAATATGGAAGTATCGCCTTATAAAAGGGAGGAGTTATTTGGGGTAGGTCTAACAGACCTGGTGGCCACTGGAAACAGCCAATTCCCAGGAACAAAAGCCCTCTCCCGCCTCCGCAAAGTCCTCAGCATGACGCTGGGGCTTTACAAGCGGTCTCAGGCACGGTGGGGGCCCGTCTCAAGAAATTCGAGACGTCTCCCCCTCGCCGTTTCATAAAGTCTGCTTTACCGACGTCTCCCTCAGACAGGGAGACAGTATTGCAAGCCATTCACAGGCTGTATTCCCAGCAGGTGATAATCAAGGTACCCCTCCTGCAACAGGGAAAGGGGTACTATTCCACACTATTTGTGGTACCGAAGCCGGACGGCTCGGTGAGACCAATTTTAAATCTAAAATCCTTGAACACTTACATACAAAGGTTCAAATTCAAGATGGAGTCACTCAGAGCAGTGATTGCAAACCTGGAAGAAGGGGACTATATGGTCTCTCTGGACATCAAAGATGCTTACCTACATGTCCCAATTTACCCTTCTCCAAGGGTACCTCAGGTTTGTGGTACAGAACTGTCACTATCAGTTTCAGACGCTGCCGATTGGATTGTCCACGGCACCCCGGGTCTTTACCAAGGTAATGGCCGAAATGATGATACTCCTTCGAAAGAAGGGAGTTTTAGTTATCCCTTACTTGGACGATCTCCTGATAAGGGCAAGATCCAGGGAACAGTTGGAAGTCGGGGTAGCACTATCTCAGATAGTGCTGCGGCAGCACGGTTGGATTCTCAATATTCCAAAATCGCAGCTGATCCCGACGACACGCCTTCTATTCCTAGGGATGATCCTGGACACAGTCCGGAAAAAGGTGTTTTCTCCCGGAGGAGAAAGCCAGGGAGTTATCCAAACTAGTCAGAAACCTCCTAAAACCAGGCCAAGTGTCAGTGCATCAGTGCACAAGGGTCCTGGGAAAAATGGTGGCTTCCTACGAAGCAATTCCATTCGGCAGATTCCACGCAAGAACTTTCCAGTGGGACCTGCTGGACAAATGGTCCGGATCGCATCTTCAGATGCATCAGCGGATAACCCTGTCACCAAAGACAAGGGTGTCTCTCCTGTGGTGGTTGCAGAGTGCTCATCTTCTAGAGGGCCGCAGATTCGGCATTCAGGACTGGGTCCTGGTGACCACGGATGCCAGCCTGAGAGGCTGGGGAGCAGTCACACAGGGAAAAAATTTCCAGGGCTTGTGGTCAAGCCTGGAGACATCACTTCACAGAAATATTTTGGAGCTAAGGGCCATTTACAATGCCCTAAGCCAAGCAAGACCTCTGCTTCAAGGTCAGCCGGTGCTGATCCAGTCGGACAATATCACGGCAGTCGCCCACGTAAACAGACAGGGCGGCACAAGAAGCAGGAGGGCAATGGCAGAAGCTGCAAGGATTTTTCGCTGGGCGGAAAATCATGTGATAGCACTGTCAGCAGTGTTCATTCCGGGAGTGGACAACTGGGAAGCAGACTTCCTCAGCAGGCACGACCTCCACCCGGGAGAGTGGGGACTTCACCCAGAAGTCTTCCACATGATTGTAAACCATTGGGAAAAACCAAAGGTGGACATGATGGCGTCCCGCCTAAACAAAAAATTGGACAGGTATTGCGCCAGGTCAAGGGACCCTCAGGCAATAGCTGTGGACGCTCTGGTAACACCGTGGGTGTACCAGTCAGTGTATGTGTTCCCTCCTCTTCCTCTCATACCAAAAGTACTGAGAATTATAAGACGGAGGGGAGTAAGAACTATACTCGTGGCTCCGGATTGGCCAAGAATGACTTGGTACCCGGAACTTCAAGAGATGCTCACGGAGGACCCGTGGCCTCTACCTCTAAGAAGGGACCTGCTCCAGCAAGGACCCTGTCTATTCCAAGATTTACCACGGCTGCGTTTGACGGCAGGGCGGTTGAACGCCGGATCCTGAAGGAAAAAGGCATTCCGGAGGAAGTCATCCCTACCCTGGTCAAGCCAGGAAGGATGTAACCGCAAAGCATTATCACCGCATTTGGCGAAAATATGTTGCGTGGTGCGAGGCCAGTAAGGCCCCGATGGAGGAATTTCAACTAGGTCGATTCCTGCATTTCCTGTAAACAGGAGTGTCTATGGGCCTAAAATTGGGGTCCATTAAGGTTCAAATTTCGGCCCTGTCAATTTTCTTCCAGAAAGAACTAGCTTCACTACCTGAAGTTCAGACGTCTGTAAAAGGGGTACTGCATATACAGCCTCCTTTTGTGCCTCCAGTGGCACTTTGGGATCTCAATGTAGTTTTGGGGTTCCTAAAGTCACATTGGTTTGAACCACTTGAATCTGTGGAGTTAAAATATCTCACATGGAAAGTGGTCATGTTGTTGGCCCTGGCCTCGGCCAGGCACGTGTCAGAATTGGGGGCTTTATCCTGTAAAAGCCCTTATCTGATCTTCCATTCAGACAGGGCGGAATTGAGGACTCGTCCTCATTTTCTCCCTAAGGTGGTTTCAGTGTTTCATCTGAACCAACCTATTGTGGTACCTACGGCTACTAGTGACTTGGAGGACTCCAAGTTGTTGGACGTAGTCAGGGCCTTGAAAATATATGTTTCCAGGACGGCTGGAGTCAGGAAATCTGACTCGCTGTTATCCTGTATGCACCCAACAAGCTGGGTGCTCCTGCTTCTAAGCAGACTATTGCTCGTTGGATTTGTAGTACAATTCAGCTTGCACATTCTGTGGCAGGCCTGCCACAGCCAAAATCTGTAAAAGCCCATTCCACAAGGAAGGTGGGCTCATCTTGGGCGGCTGCCCGAGGGGTCTCGGCGTTACAACTTTGCCGAGCAGCTACTTGGTCAGGGGCAAACACGTTTGCTAAATTCTACAAATTTGATACCCTGGCTGAGGAGGACCTGGAGTTCTCTCATTCGGTGCTGCAGAGTCATCCGCACTCTCCCGCCCGTTTGGGAGCTTTGGTATAATCCCCATGGTCCTTACGGAGTTCCCAGCATCCACTAGGACGTCAGAAAATAAGAATTTACTTACCGATAATTCTATTTCTCGTAGTCCGTAGTGGATGCTGGGCGCCCATCCCAAGTGCGGATTGTCTGCAATATTTGTACATAGTTATTGTTACAAAAATCGGGTTATTATTGTTGTGAGCCATCTTTTCAGAGGCTCCTCTGTTATCATGCTGTTAACTGGGTTCAGATCACAGGTTGTACGGTGTGATTGGTTTGGCTGGTATGAGTCTTACCCGGGATTCAAAATCCTTCCTTATTGTGTACGCTCGTCCGGGCACAGTATCCTAACTGAGGCTTGGAGGAGGGTCATAGGGGGAGGAGCCAGTGCACACCAGGTAGTCCTAAAGCTTTACTTTTGTGCCCAGTCTCCTGCGGAGCCGCTATTCCCCATGGTCCTTACGGAGTTCCCAGCATCCACTACGGACTACGAGAAATAGAATTATCGGTAAGTAAATTCTTATTATATTACCAGCCCCCTATGCCCTGGTGTGATGAGCCCGTATGGTCCTCAAACGGTATCCGGACAAAAGGTCGACGCCAATAAGGTCGACACCTGAAATAGGTTGACATAGACAAAAGGTCGGCATGAAAAAGGTCGACATGCGTTGATCACCTTTTTTTTCTCCATACTTTACGATCCACGTGGACTACAATTGGGAACGGTAACCTGTGCTTCGCTCGCCATGCGAGGGGACACGGTGCACTAATTGGGGTTCCCGGTCACATTACGGAGAAAATGACACCAAAATAAATTGACAAACTCATGTCAACCTTATTCCATGTCGACCTTTTGTCCATGTCAACCTATTTCATGTGTCGACCTAATGTGTGTCGACCAATTGGTGTCAACCTAATTGCTGTCGACCTTGAGTCCCAGACCCCCTCAAACTACCCTTTATGTTTTCAGAATATGATAAGGAGGTTCTAAGCTGGATGAGCAAAATAACCCATGGTCTACCTCATGCAATCTAAACTTTTAAGAAAGAGCAGTACTCCGAGCAGGAGGTGGACACAACCGACAAATTGAATGCCTCCCCAGTGAAGGTATGAAAAGAGGAGTAGTGATAGACAATGGAAAGGATGGGGAAGACGAGACAGATGGAATAAGATAGGGTTGAGAAGCTGTAACACCACTTTTATGGAACTTGATAGTCATTATTTTTAGCTTTTTAAACTACACCATACCCGAACTCATTGCCATTTAAAATTTTGGGCATAAACATGATTGGAAGCAAACTTGACACTTCATAAATAAACCCCATAGTTTACAACAGTGTTTTCCATCTCCAGTCCTCAGGGACCCATAGCAGTGCATGTTTTCAGACCTCAGTATCACAAGTAGTGATGAGCAGGTTCGGTTCCTCGGAATCCGAACCCGCCCGAACTTCACCTTTTTTTTACACGGGTCCGAGCGACTCGGATCCTCCCGCCTTGCTCGGTTAACCCGAGCGCGCCCGAACGTCATCATCCCGCTGTCGGATTCTCGCGAGACTCGGATTCTATATAAGGAGCTGCGCGTCGCCGCCATTTTTCACACGTGCATTGAGATTGATAGGGAGAGGACGTGGCTGGCGTCCTCTCCGTTGTATTAGAAGAAAAGAAAAAAACTGAGTGACTTAGTTTTAATTGTGGGGAGGATTGGGGATGGGGAGCAGCTGTTAGGGAGTACAGTGCGGGGTTTTGAGTTTAATCCGTTGTTTCTCTGCCTGAAAGAAAACGCTCCACCATATCTGTGCTCACTCAGTGTGCTGCACTGCTGCATGATATATCTGTGCTGAGTGCACTGCTCACACTGCCTAATTGTGGGGACTGGGGAGCAGTTATAGCAGGAGTACAGTGCACAGTTTTGCTGACAGTGACCACCAGTCCAGTATACGTTTGTCTGCCTGAAAAACACTGTGGTGTTTTTTTTTTTCTTTCTTCATGCTAGTTTGTTTAGCAGTCTGCTGACAGTGTCCACCAGGTCCGTTATACAGTATATTATATATATAATTAAGCACTAAGCAGCAGTACGGTAGGCCACGGCTGTACCTACCTCTGTGTTGTCAGTGCACTCGTCGTCCATAAGTATAAGTAATATTATACTATCCATCCATCTACATTGTATACCTGTGGTGTTTTTTCTTTCTTTCTTCATAGTCATACTAGTTTGTTTAGCAGTCTGCTGACAGTGTCCACCAGGTCCGTTATACAGTATATCGTATATATAAGCACTAAGCAGCAGTACGGTAGGCCACGGCTGTACCTACCTCTGTGTCGTCACTCGTCGTCCATAAGTAATACTATACTATCCATCCATCTACATTGTATACCTGTGGTGTTTTTTTTTTCTTTCTTCATACTAGTTTGTTTAGCAGTCTGCTGACAGTGTCCACCAGGTCCGTTATACAGTATAATATCATATATATAAGCACTAAGCAGCAGTACGGTAGGCCACGGCTGTACCTACCTCTGTGTCGTCACTCGTCGTCCATAAGTATAAGTAATACTATACTATCCATCCATCTACATTGTATACCTGTGGTGGCTTTTAGTTGTGCGCAAAATATGGAGAACAAAAATGTGGAGGTTAAAAAAATAGGGAAAGATCAAGATCCACTTCCACCTCGTGCTGAAGCTGCTGCCACTAGTCATGGCCGAGACGATGAAATGCCATCAACGTCGTCTGCCAAGGCCGATGCCCAATGTCATAGTACAGAGCATGTAAAATCCAAAACACAAAAGATCAGTAAAAAAATGACCCAAAAATCAAAATTAAAAGCGTCTGAGGAGAAGCGTAAACTTGCCAATATGCCATTTACGACACGGAGTGGCAAGGAACGGCTGAGGCCCTGGCCTATGTTCATGGCTAGTGGTTCAGCTTCACATGAGGATGGAAGCACTCATCCTCTCGCTAGAAAAAAGAAAAGACTTGCGGCAAAAGCACAGCAAACAACTGTGCGTTCTTCGAAATCACAAATCCCAAAGGAGAGTCCAATTGTGTCGGTTGCGATGCCTGACCTTCCCAACACTGGACGGGAAGAGCTTGCGCCTTCCACCATTTTCACGCCCCCTGCAAGTGTTGAAAGGAGCACCCGCAGTCCAGTTCCTGATAGTGAAATTTAAGATGTCAGTGTTGAAGTACACCAGGATGAGGATATGGGTGTTGCTTGGGCTGGGGAGGAAATTGACAAGGAGGATTCTGATGGTGAGGTGGTTTGTTTAAGTCAGGCACCCGGGGAGACACCTGTTGTCCGTGGGAGGAATATGGCCATTGACATGCCTGGTGAAAATACAAAAAAAATCAGCTCTTCAGTGTGGAACTATTTCAACAGAAATGCGGACAACAGGTGTCAAGCCGTGTGTTGCCTTTGTCAAGCTGTAATAAGTAGGGGTAAGGACGTTAACCACCTCGGAACATCCTCCCTTATACGTCACCTGCAGCGCATTCATAATAAGTCAGTGACAAGTTCAAAAACTTTGGGCGACAGCGGAAGTAGTCCACTGACCAGTAAATCCCTTCCTCTTGTAACCAAGCTCGCGCAAACCACACCACCAACTCCCTCAGTGTCAATTTCCTCCTTACCCAGGAAAGCCAATAGTCCTGCAGGCCATGTCACTGGCAAGTCTGACGAGTCCTCTCCTGCCTGGGATTCCTCCGATGCATCCTTGAGTGTAATGCCTACTGCTGCTGGCGCTGCTGCTGGGAGTCGATCGTCATCCCAGAGGGGAAGTCCGAAGACCACTTGTACTACTTTCAGTAAGCAATTGACTGTCCAACAGTCCTTTGCGAGGAAGATGAAATATCACAGCAGTCATCCTGCTGCAAAGCGGATAACTGAGGCCTTGACAACTATGTTGGTGTTAGACGTGCGTCCGGTATCCGCCGTTAGTTCACAGGGAACGAGACAATTTATTGAGGCAGTGTGCCCCCGTTACCAAATACCATCTAGGTTCCACTTCTCTAGGCAGGCGATACCGAGAATGTACACGGACGTCAGAAAAAGACTCACCAGTGTCGTAAAAAATGCAGTTGTACCCAATGTCCACTTAACCACGGACATGTGGACAAGTGGAGCAGGGCAGACTCAGGACTACATGACTGTGACAGCCCACTGGGTAGATGTATTGCCTCCCGCTGCAAGAACAGCAGCGGCGGCACCAGTAGCAGGATCTCGCAAACGCCAACTCGTTCCTAGGCAGGCTACTCTTTGTATCACCGCTTTCCAGAATACGCACACAGCTGAAAACCTCTTACGGCAACTGAGGAAGATCATCGCAGAATGGCTTACCCCAATTGGACTCTCCTGGGGATTTGTGACATCGGACAACGGCAGCAATATTGTGTGCGCATTACATCTGGGCAAATTCCAGCACGTCCCATGTTTTGCACATACCTTGAACTTGGTGGTGCAGAATTATTTAAAAAACGACAGGGGCGTGCAAGAGATGCTGTCGGTGGCCAGAAGAATTGCGGGCCACTTTCGGCGTGCAGGCACCGCGTACAGAAGACTGGAGCACCACCAAAAAAACCTGAACCTGCCCTGCCATCATCTGAAGCAAGAGGTGGTAACGAGGTGGAATTCAACCCTCTATATGCTTCAGAGGATGGAGGAGCAGCAAAAGGCCATTCAAGCCTATACATCTGGCCACGATATAGGCAAAGGAAGTGGAATGCACCTGTCTCAAGCGCAGTGGAGAATGATTTCAACGTTGTGCAGCTGCCACACGTGAAGTCAGTTCAGACACTGCCAGCCTGAGTCAGGTCATTCCCCTCATCAGGCTTTTGCAGAAGAAGCTGGAGGCATTGAAGGAGGAGCTAAAACAGAGCGATTCCGCTAGGCATGTGGGACTTGTGGATGGAGCCCTTCATTCGCTTAACCAGGATTCACGTGTGGTCAATCTGTTGAAATCAGAGCACTACATTTTGGCCACCGTGCTCGATCCTAGATTTAAAACCTACGTTGGATCTCTCTTTCCGGCAGACACAAGTCTGCAGGGGTTCAAAGACCTGCTGGTGAGAAAATTGTCAAGTCAAGCGGAACGCGACCTGTCAACATCTCCTCCTTCACATTCTCCCGCAACTGGGGGTGCGAGGAAAAGGCTACGAATTCCGAGCCCACCCGCTGGCAGTGATGCAGGGCAGTCTGGAGCGACTGCTGATGCTGACATCTGGTCCGGACTGAAGGACCTGCCAACGATTACTGACATGTCGTCTACTGTCATGCATATGATTCTCTCACCATTGAAAGAATGGTGGAGGATTATATGAGTGACCGCATCCAAGTAGGCACGTCAGACAGTCCGTACGTATACTGGCAGGGAAAAGAGGCAATTTGGAGCCCTTGCACAAACTGGCTTTATTCTACCTAAGTTGCCCTCCCTCCAGTGTGTACTCCGAAAGAGTGTTTAGTGCCGCCGCTCACCTTGTCAGCAATCGGCATACGAGGTTACTTCCAGAAAATGTGGAGAAGATGATGTTCATTAAAATGAATTCTAATCAATTACTCCATGGAGACATTCACCAGCAGCAATTGCCTCCAGAAAGTACACGGGGATCTGAGATGGTGGATTCCAGTGGGGACGAATTAATAATCTGTGAGGAGGGGGATGTACACAGTGAAAGGGGTGATGAATCGGACGATGATGATGAGGTGGACATCTTGCCTCTGTAGAGCCAGTTTGTGCAAGGAGAGATTGATTGCTTCTTTTTTGGTGGGGGCCCAAACCAACCAGTCATTTCAGTCACAGTCGTGTGGCAGACCCTGTCGCTGAAATGATGGGTTGGTTAAAGTGTGCATGTCCTGTTTATACAACATAAGGGTGGGTGGGAGGGCCCAAGGACAATTCCATCTTGCACCTCTTTTTTCTTTCATTTTTCTTTGCGTCATGTGTTGTTTGGGGAGTATTTTTTAGAAGGGCCATCCTGCCTGACACTGCAGTGCCACTCCTAGATGGGCCAGGTGTTTGTGTCGGCCACTTGGGTCGCTTATCTTACTCGCACAGCTACCTCATTGCGCCTCTTTTTTTTCTTCTTTGCGTCATGTGCTGTTTGGGGAGTAGTTTTTGGAAGGGCCATCCTGCGTGACACTGCAGTGCCACTCCTAGATGGGCCAGGTGTTTGTGTCGGCCACTTTGGTTGCTTATCTTACTCACACAGCTACCTCATTGCGCCTCTTTTTTTTCTTCTTTGCGCCATGTGCTGTTTGGGGAGTAGTTTTTGGAAGGGCCATCCTGCCTGACACTGCAGTGCCACTCCTAGATGGGCCAGGTGTTTGTGTCGGCCACTTGGGTCGCTTATCTTACTCACACAGCTACCTCATTGCGCCTCTTTTTTTTCTTTTTTTTCTTCTTTGCGTCATGTGCTGTTTGGGGAGTATTTTTTGGAAGGGCCATCCTGCCTGACACTGCAGTGCCACTCCTAGATGGGCCAGGTGTTTGTGTCGGCCACTTGTGTCGCTTAGCTTAGCCATCCAGCGACCTCGGTGCAAATTTTAGGACTAAAAATAATATTGTGAGGTGTTCAGAATAGACTGAAAATGAGTGGAAATTATGGTTATTGAGGTTAATAATACTATGGGATCAAAATGACCCCCAAATTCTATGATTTAAGCTGTTTTTTAGGGTTTTTTGTAAAAAACACCTGAATCCAAAACACACCCGAATCCGACAAAAAAAATTCGGTGAGGTTTTGCCAAAACTCGTTCGAACCCAAAACACGGCCACGGAACCGAACCCAAAACCCGAAAAATTTCAGGTGCACATCCCTAATCACAAGTGACATAATTAGAACTTCCTGTGAATATCTGGAAATGTATCAGCCAGTAATGAATACACCTGTGCGCCAACTGGGACATCTGGAAAACATTCACTGTTAGGGGTCCCTGAGGACTGGAGTTGACAAACCCTGATCCACAATAATCAATCCAAATTGTGAATGTTGTCTTTTCATTGGATCCTGTGTAAGGAAAGCTTTTTCTCCTTCTGTAACTTAATCCTTCCTTGTAAAGTTATTTCAAAGATATAGAAGTATATTCAATAACTGTCGGAAGCTGCCGTCTTGTCGGAAAGACGGCAGTTTCCGACAGTTTTAGGTCGGAAGGGGTTCAGACCTATTCATTACAGCCCCATTTATTCCGACAAGTCGGGAAACCCGACAGGTTTTAGCCCCGTTTCCGACAATCTCAATCCGACTTTAAAAAAAGTCTCCTCCGCTGCTCTCCCAAATTCCCCCCCGCTCCCCCCCCCCCCCCCCCCGGCACCACAGACGTCACCTGCTCCCGGCGCCGAAGACATCTCTGCTTCCAGGCGGCCAGCGCCGCTGACAGCTCTCATCCCCCGGCGCCTCTGACAGCTGCCCCTGCTGCTGTCAGCGGCGCCGGGGGCAGCTCCCCCCACTGCTGGCAGCAGCAGGATACTGGAGCGGCCAAATTTCGACAGTCGGATTTGGGCGCTCTTTTAAATTGGGGTTGTCGGGTCCATTCCGACAACTGCATGTTGGAATGGGCCCGACTCTTATTGAATATACCCCTTAACTGTTGTTGATATTTGCTCCCACTATTTTTAAAAAAAAGGATTGTAGGTATGCATCTGATGAATGTAGTGGGGGTTACGCAATGAAGGGCTATAGTCGTTAGAGAAAGTACCCAATTGAAAGGACTCTAAATCCTCATTCTGTTACTGTTTGTTTATATGGTAGCACAAGATTACACAGCACTGTACAGTGGGGAGATAGAGCATACGGTAAGCTGGCAATATAAAGGACAAGCCACAAGAGTAAATGCAATGTCTTAAAACTGGATCGGTCAGGATCCCAGCAGTCGAAATACAGACGCCGGAATCTCGACACTGCTTAGAGTGCCGTTGCCGGCATCCATGCATTCGGCATACGTTCACCTGCATGCTGTCTTCAAGGGGGTCAGACCATCTGACCTGCAGCACATCAGATGGGACAACACGGCTGGGGTACACACTGGGGTCTGGGACTCCAGGTCGACAACAAAAATGTCGACACACCTTAGGTCGACACATCTTATGTCGACATGGGCAAAAGGTCGCCATGGACAAAGGGTCGACAGGAACAAGGTCGACATGGAAAAAGGTCGACATGAGTTTTTTTGGTGTCGTTTTCTTCGTAGAGTGACTGGGAACCCCAATTAGTGCACCGCGTCCCCTCGCATGGTGCCTTCGCTCGGCACAGATTACCGTGCCAATCGTAGTCCACGTGGATCGTTAAGTATGAAAAGGTTCCAAAAAAGAAAAAAATTGTGAAAAACTCATGTCGACCTTTTTCCATGTCGACCTTTTGTCCATGTCGACCTAAGGTGTGTCGACCAATTGGCATCGACCTAAGGTGTGTCGACCTTTTTGTTGTCGACCTGGAGTCCGGATACCACACACTGAGTGATATGGCCGATATATCGTTCCAGCCTGGCGTTGGAATGATATATTGGCCAATATATCGTCTAATGTATTCCTGGCGTTGAATGGTTAGGTGAAACTGTAACCAGTATAAAGAACAACAGGAACGGTGCCAGAGATAAAGTTTTAAAATGTATGTTTGTCCCTGGAAATTAGTGAGCAGTTGTGGTATATAGGTGTGCAGTTAAAAAACAAAATCCATAAACGGGTGGTCTTCAGTTTGCCGGCTGTCGGGATCCCAGCGCACAGTATACCGGAGTCGGAATCCCGACACCCGGCATACCGACACTTTTTCTCCCTCTTGGGGGTCCACGACCCCTCTGGGAGAATAGATAACGTGGCGCGCGTAACGCGCCACCGTTCCCGCAAGGGGCTCATTTGCGCTCGCTTAGCTGTCGGTGTGCCGGCGGTCGGGATTCCGGTGCCGGTATGCTGGTCGCCGGGAGCCCGGCCACCGGCATACCCTACTACACCCCAATAAACTATCATCATTTATTAATATGTGCAATGAAACTGCAGCGCTGGACAGTCAGTATACGAAACTATATGACGAGCTTACAGTACATAGAAACAGAACAGGGACTGCCAGGTTTCATCTTTTCATATCACTAGATAAACAAATAGGGGAGGAATTACATTTTTGTTCCTACAATCTAATAAGCATCGTTCTGTCTGTCTCTCTCTCTGTGGGTGCTATCGCGGTGACTTTCTGGACTGTGCACAGATCTACTTTACAGTGCCAAGTTTGTGGCTTAAGGGGGGTACTGACTGGAAAGATGTGTGCTGAGCGATCTTAACACAGACCGCTCAGCACACATCTCTCCCCCCGCTCAGCACAGTGCGATGTGTGCTGAGCGAGGGGATGGACGGGGGGCCGCTCACTTCACACAGCGGTGAATAAATGGGACATCAGATGTACCACAAATGTAAACAAAGGAGGGGCACCCGTGGAATAGGCCAAAATGGTCACTTTAGTTGCAAAGTCATTGCGGAAGAGTGAGGGATTTTCACATTTTCTTCTACCAGACTAAAACAGACCCCCAGAGGCCTTAGCGGCAAGCTGTTCTCTGCACACAGAGCATGCCTTGGCTTTATTTTTATAAATCATATCCAGCTTACTAAAGGTGTTTCCGTATGCTGAGCTGTATGGTCCTTATCGCCTGGACTGTTTTTAAATAGGTGGCATTGGGTGTACAAGTTGAGATGGACAGCCACGCTGTAGCCTGCAAAGGCTCTTTTTTACTTTCTCTGCAATATAATATGTACAGAGTTATTTCTTCCCGTGTTTTAAATATGGAATTGACAAAAGGGGAGAGGAATCGAGAGGAATCAGTGCTTAGTGTGTGTATAATCTTGATTACACAGATTAAGAAAAAAAAAGTGTGTATGTTACCAATAAGAGTTATTGGCTGCCTCCTAGTTCTGCTAGTCGACGTGCCGACTGTCGGGATTTACAGGGGTGCGGTATGTAGCTGTCGGTCTGCCAATCACATAACTACATTCCCCTACTTTAAATACACCTGTTCAGTATAGACAATCTAGGAAACTGCAAAAGAAGAACAAGAAGGGCTCCACCCATGGTGTATTACAGGTAATACAATTAAATAATAAATAATAGTATTTGGTTTTTGTGTGTACCAAAAGGTGATCAATCATGTGCTCACCAGATCAAGCTGTAAAGGTGTAGTCTTTAGATGGACTTCTCATCTGTAGTAAGACCAAAGTAACCTCTGAACAGAGAGAATATACAAAATAGGGCAGTATGTTGAAATGACAATGAGTAGCCTTGTACCTTACATTGAATAAATCGGAACGTAATTTCCTGTGTGATCCACAAGACAGCAACATGGGTCTCATCCAATACTCATAGCAATCCATGGGGGCAGATGTATTAACCTGGAGAAGGCATAAGAAAGTGATAAACCAGTGATATGTGCAAGGTGATAAAGGCACCAGCCAATCAGATTCTGACTGTTAATTTACATATTGGAGCTGATTGGCTGGTGCCTTTATCGCATTGCACATATCACTAGTTTATCACTTCCCATGTATCTTAAATAAACAGGGTTCAATAGTGTGATAACATACTAGAGATGAGCGCCTGAAATTTTTCGGGTTTTGTGTTTTGGTTTTGGGTTCGGTTCCGCGGCCGTGTTTTGGGTTCGACCGCGTTTTGGCAAAACCTCACCGAATTTTTTTTGTCGGATTCGGGTGTGTTTTGGATTCGGGTGTTTTTTTCAAAAAACCCTAAAAAACAGCTTAAATCATAGAATTTGGGGGTCATTTTGATCCCATATTATTATTAACCTCAAAAACCATAATTTCCACTCATTTTCAGTCTATTCTGAATACCTCACACCTCACAATATTATTTTTAGTCCTAAAATTTGCACCGAGGTCGCTGGATGACTAAGCTAAGCGACCCTAGTGGCCGACACAAACACCTGGCCCATCTAGGAGTGGCACTGCAGTGTCACGCAGGATGTCCCTTCCAAAAAACCCTCCCCAAACAGCACATGACGCAAAGAAAAAAAGAGGCGCAATGAGGTAGCTGACTGTGTGAGTAAGATAAGCGACCCTAGTGGCCGACACAAACACCGGGCCCATCTAGGAGTGGCACTGCAGTGTCACGCAGGATGGCCCTTCCAAAAAACCCTCCCCAAACAGCACATGACGCAAAGAAAAAAAGAGGCGCAATGAGGTAGCTGACTGTGTGAGTAAGATAAGCGACCCTAGTGGCCGACACAAACACCGGGCCCATTTAGGAGTGTCACTGCAGTGTCACGCAGGATGTCCCTTCCAAAAAACCCTCCCCAAACAGCACATGACGCAAAGAAAATAAGAGGCGCAATGAGGTAGCTGTGTGAGTAAGATTAGCGACCCTAGTGGCCGACACAAACACCGGGCCCATCTAGGAGTGGCACTGCAGTGTCACGCAGGATGTCCCTTCCAAAAAACCCTCCCCAAACAGCACATGACGCAAAGAAAAAAAGAGGCGCAATGAGGTAGCTGTGTGAGTAAGATTAGCGACCCTAGTGGCCGACACAAACACCGGGCCCATTTAGGAGTGTCACTGCAGTGTCATGCAGGATGTCCCTTCCAAAAAACCCTCCCCAAACAGCACATGACGCAAAGAAAATAAGAGGCGCAATGAGGTAGCTGTGTGAGTAAGATTAGCGACCCTAGTGGCCGACACAAACACCGGGCCCATTTAGGAGTGTCACTGCAGTGTCACGCAGGATGTCCCTTCCAAAAAACCCTCCCTAAACAGCACATGACGCAAAGAAAATAAGAGGCGCAATGAGGTAGCTGACTGTGTGAGTAAGATAAGCGACCCTAGTGGCCAACACAAACACCGGGCCCATCTAGGAGTGGCACTGCAGTGTCACGCAGGATGGCCCTTCCAAAAAACCCTCCCCAAACAGCACATGACGCAAAGAAAAAAAGAGGCGCAATGAGGTAGCTGACTGTGTGAGTAAGATAAGCGACCCTAGTGGCCGACACAAACACCGGGCCCATTTAGGAGTGTCACTGCAGTGTCACGCAGGATGTCCCTTCCAAAAAACCCTCCCCAAACAGCACATGACGCAAAGAAAATAAGAGGCGCAATGAGGTAGCTGTGTGAGTAAGATTAGCGACCCTAGTGGCCGACACAAACACCGGGCCCATCTAGGAGTGGCACTGCAGTGTCACGCAGGATGGCCCTTCCAAAAAACCCTCCCCAAACAGCACATGACGCAAAGAAAAATAAAAGAAAAAAGAGGTGCAAGATGGAATTGTCCTTGGGCCCTCCCACCCACCCTTATGTTGTATAAACAAAACAGGACATGCACACTTTAACCAACCCATCATTTCAGTGACAGGGTCTGCCACACGACTGTGACTGATATGACGGGTTGGTTTGGACCCCCCCCAAAAAAGAAGCAATTAATCTCTCCTTGCACAAACTGGCTCTACAGAGGCAAGATGTCCACCTCATCATCATCCTCCGATATATCACCGTGTACATCCCCCTCCTCACAGATTATCAATTCGTCCCCACTGGAATCCACCATCTCAGCTCCCTGTGTACTTTGTGGAGGCAATTGCTGCTGGTCAATGTCTCCGCGGAGGAATTGATTATAATTCATTTTAATGAACATCATCTTCTCCACATTTTCTGGATGTAACCTCGTACGCCGATTGCTGACAAGGTGAGCGGCAGCACTAAACACTCTTTCGGAGTACACACTTGTGGGAGGGCAACTTAGGTAGAATAAAGCCAGTTTGTGCAATGGCCTCCAAATTGCCTCATTTTCCTGCCAGTATAAGTATGGACTGTGTGACGTGCCTACTTGGATGCGGTCACTCATATAATCCTCCACCATTCTTTCAATGGTGAGAGAATCATATGCAGTGACAGTAGACGACATGTCCGTAATCGTTGTCAGGTCCTTCAGTCCGGACCAGATGTCAGCATCAGCAGTCGCTCCAGACTGCCCTGCATCACCGCCAGCGGGTGGGCTCGGAATTCTGAGCCTTTTCCTCGCACCCCCAGTTGCGGGAGAATGTGAAGGAGGAGATGTTGACAGGTCGCGTTCCGCTTGACTTGACAATTTTCTCACCAGCAGGTCTTTCAACCCCAGCAGACTTGTGTCTGCCGGAAAGAGAGATCCAAGGTAGGCTTTAAATCTAGGATCGAGCACGGTGGCCAAAATGTAGTGCTCTGATTTCAACAGATTGACCACCCGTGAATCCTTGTTAAGCGAATTAAGGGCTCCATCCACAAGTCCCACATGCCTAGCGGAATCGCTCCGTGTTAGCTCCTCCTTCAATGTCTCCAGCTTCTTCTGCAAAAGCCTGATGAGGGGAATGACCTGACTCAGGCTGGCAGTGTCTGAACTGACTTCACGTGTGGCAAGTTCAAAGGGCAGCAGAACCTTGCACAACGTTGAAATCATTCTCCACTGCGCTTGAGACAGGTGCATTCCACCTCCTATATCGTGCTCAATTGTATAGGCTTGAATGGCCTTTTGCTGCTCCTCCAACCTCTGAAGCATATAGAGGGTTGAATTCCACCTCGTTACCACTTCTTGCTTCAGATGATGGCAGGGCAGGTTCAGTAGTTTTTGGTGGTGCTCCAGTCTTCTGTACGTGGTGCCTGTACGCCGAAAGTGTCCCGCAATTCTTCTGGCCACCGACAGCATCTCTTGCACGCCCCTGTCGTTTTTTAAATAATTCTGCACCACCAAATTCAAGGTATGTGCAAAACATGGGACGTGCTGGAATTTGCCCATATTTAATGCACACACAATATTGCTGGCGTTGTCCGATGCCACAAATCCACAGGAGAGTCCAATTGGGGTAAGCCATTCCGCGATAATCTTCCTCAGTTGCCGTAAGAGGTTTTCAGCTGTGTGCGTATTCTGGAAACCGGTGATACAAAGCGTAGCCTGCCTAGGAAAGAGTTGGCGTTTGCGAGATGCTGCTACTGGTGCCGCCGCTGCTGTTCTTGCGGCGGGAGTCCATACATCTACCCAGTGGGCTGTCACAGTCATATAGTCCTGACCCTGCCCTGCTCCACTTGTCCACATGTCCGTGGTTAAGTGGACATTGGGTACAGCTGCATTTTTTAGGACACTGGTGACTCTTTTTCTGAGGTCTGTGTAAATTTTCGGTATCGCCTGCCTAGAGAAATGGAACCTAGATGGTATTTGGTACCGGGGACACAGTACATCCAACAAGTCTCTAGTTGGCTCTGCAGTAATGATGGATACCGGAACCACGGTTCTCACCACCCAGGATGCCAAGGCCTCAGTTATCCGCTTTGCAGTAGGATGACTGCTGTGATATTTCATCTTCCTCGCAAAGGACTGTTGGACAGTCAATTGCTTGGTGGAAGTAGTAAAAGTGGTCTTACGACTTCCCCTCTGGGATGACCATCGACTCCCAGCAGCAACAACAGCAGCGCCAGCAGCAGTAGGCGTTACACGCAAGGATGCATCGGAGGAATCCCAGGCAGGAGAGGACTCATCAGAATTGCCAGTGACATGGCCTGCAGGACTATTGGCATTCCTGGGGAAGGAGGAAATTGACACTGAGGGAGTTGGTGGGGTGGTTTGCGTGAGCTTGGTTACAAGAGGAAGGGATTTACTGGTCAGTGGACTGCTTCCGCTGTCACCCAAAGTTTTTGAACTTGTCACTGACTTATTATGAATGCGCTGCAGGTGACGTATAAGGGAGGATGTTCCGAGGTGGTTAACGTCCTTACCCCTACTTATTACAGCTTGACAAAGGGAACACACGGCTTGACACCTGTTGTCCGCATTTCTGTTGAAATAGTTCCACACCGAAGAGCTGATTTTTTTGGTATTTTCACCAGGCATGTCAACGGCCATATTCCTCCCACGGACAACAGGTGTCTCCCCGGGTGCCTGACTTAAACAAACCACCTCACCATCAGAATCCTCCTGGTCAATTTCCTCCCCAGCGCCAGCAACACCCATATCCTCCTCATCCTGGTGTACTTCAACACTGACATCTTCAATCTGACTATCAGGAACTGGACTGCGGGTGCTCCTTCCAGCACTTGCAGGGGGCGTGCAAATGGTGGAAGGCGCATGCTCTTCACGTCCAGTGTTGGGAAGGTCAGGCATCGCAACCGACACAATTGGACTCTCCTTGTGGATTTGGGATTTCGAAGAACGCACAGTTCTTTGCGGTGCTACTGCTTTTGCCAGCTTGAGTCTTTTCATTTTTCTAGCGAGAGGCTGAGTGCCTCCATCCTCATGTGAAGCTGAACCACTAGCCATGAACATAGGCCAGGGCCTCAGCCGTTCCTTGCCACTCCGTGTGGTAAATGGCATATTGGCAAGTTTACGCTTCTCCTCCGACAATTTTATTTTAGGTTTTGGAGTCCTTTTTTTACTGATATTTGGTGTTTTGGATTTGACATGCTCTGTACTATGACATTGGGCATCGGCCTTGGCAGACGACGTTGCTGGCATTTCATCGTCTCGGCCATGACTAGTGGCAGCAGCTTCAGCACGAGGTGGAAGTGGATCTTGATCTTTCCCTAATTTTGGAACCTCAACATTTTTGTTCTCCATATTTTAATAGGCACAACTAAAAGGCACCTCAGGTAAACAATGGAGATGGATGGATACTAGTATACAATTATGGACGGACTGCCGAGTGCCGACACAGAGGTAGCTACAGCCGTGAACTACCGTACTGTACTGTGTCTGCTGCTAATATAGACTGGTTGATAAAGAGATGTAGTAGTATGTATGTATAAAGAAGAAAGAAAAAAAAACCACGGGTAGGTGGTATACAATTATGGACGGACTGCCGAGTGCCGACACAGAGGTAGCTACAGCCGTGAACTACCGTACTGTACTGTGTCTGCTGCTAATATAGACTGGTTGATAAAGAGATGTAGTAGTATGTATGTATAAAGAAGAAAGAAAAAAAAACCACGGGTAGGTGGTATACAATTATGGACGGACTGCCGAGTGCCGACACAGAGGTAGCTACAGCCGTGAACTACCGTACTGTGTCTGCTGCTAATATAGACTGGTTGATAAAGAGATGTAGTAGTATGTATGTATAAAGAAGAAAGAAAAAAAAACCACGGGTAGGTGGTATACAATTATGGACGGACTGCCGAGTGCCGACACAGAGGTAGCTACAGCCGTGAACTACCGTACTGTACTGTGTCTGCTGCTAATATAGACTGGTTGATAAAGAGATGTAGTAGTATGTATGTATAAAGAAGAAAGAAAAAAAAACCACGGGTAGGTGGTATACAATTATGGACGGACTGCCGAGTGCCGACACAGAGGTAGCTACAGCCGTGAACTACCGTACTGTGTCTGCTGCTAATATAGACTGGTTGATAAAGAGATGTAGTAGTATGTATGTATAAAGAAGAAAGAAAAAAAAACCTCGGGTAGGTGGTATACAATTATGGACGGACTGCCGAGTGCCGACACAGAGGTAGCTACAGCCGTGAACTACCGTACTGTGTCTGCTGCGACTGGATGATAAATAATGATATAAAAAATATATATATATCACTACTGCAGCCGGACAGGTATATATTATATAATGACGGACCTGCTGGACACTGTCTGTCAGCAGAATGAGTTTTTTATAGAATAAAAAAAAAAACACCACACAAGTGAAGTCACACGACGAGTGTTTAAATTTTTCAGGCAATCACACAATATAGTATACTACTAACTATACTGGTGGTCAGTGTGGTCAGGTCACTGGTCAGTCACACTGGCAGTGGCACTCCTGCAACAAAAGTGTGCACTGTTTAATTTTAATATAATATGTACTCCTGGCTCCTGCTATAACCTATAACTATTAACTGGCACTGCAGTGCTCCCCAGTCTCCCCCACAATTATAAGCTGTGTGAGCTGAGCACAGTCAGATATATATACATAGATGATGCAGCACACTGGGCTGAGCAGTGCACACAGATATGGTATGTGACTGAGTCACTGTGTGTATCGTTTTTTTCAGGCAGAGAACGGATATATTAAATAAAACTGCACTGTCTGGTGGTCACTGTGGTCAGTCACTAGTAAACTCTGCACTCTCTACACTTCTACAGTACTCCTAAGCTCCAGTAAATCAGGTCAATCTCTCTCTCTCTCTCTCTCTCTTCTAATCTAAATGGAGAGGACGCCAGCCACGTCCTCTCCCTATCAATCTCAATGCACGTGTGAAAATGGCGGCGACGCGCGGCTCCTTATATAGAATCCGAGTCTCGCGAGAATCCGACAGCGTCATGATGACGTTCGGGCGCGTTCGGGTTAACCGAGCAAGGCGGGAAGATCCGAGTCGCTCGGACCCGTGAAAAAAAACATGAAGTTCGTGCGGGTTCGGATTCAGAGAAACCGAACCCGCTCATCTCTATAACATACAACTGGCCACCTGCAAATAAACCCTAATGTCCAGTCCACCCCTACTCCCCCACCCAAGCACCATAGATACAGCAGTGAGCTTCTGTCACTAGACAAACTTCCATGCCTCCATCATTAGTGCTGGGCCTGCATGACACATGATGAATTCCTCCCCAGAAAAAAAGTAATAACACAGTGATGGTGGTAGATAAAAAGAAGGGGGGATGGGGAGGAGAAGGGGGTGATGGTGTAAAGGGTTAATTAAAAAAAGAAAGTAAAATAGGTGGAACCTAAACAGAGAAAGCAAACTTAGCAAGAAAGAAATGAAGAGACTAAAACACACAGTTACAGGAAATCTACAAGTATATTGATGGAAGAAATAAAAGAATGGAAAAGGTAGTAAAGAGGGAGATAGAGAAAACAGGGTAAGAGAATGAAAAAGCCGGACAAAGTAAAGAGGAGGAGAGAAAAAGGTTAGAGACAAAAAGAGGGGAAGAGAAAAGGAGGTGGGGGGTGGGGGGTGGGGGCGGGAAAGAAGTAAAGGGGAAAGCAACAGGTAGAGGAGGGAGGCACGGGACAGAAAAAAGATGGGTGGGAGAGACGGGTGGGTATGGGTGACCGGCGGCCTGGATCCCAGCGTTCAGCATACCAATGCCAGAATTCAGGAAGGGGGGCGTTTCATAAAAGACATAGTAAATTGCCTCAACAAAACAGCGAAACTTGAGTTTTCTTAGTCCCCAGATAGTCCACTATAGTATTTATCCAGGATGGTGTCCAGTGGTAAGTACCAGCAGTAAGTGCTTCAACATGTTTCACCTGACCCAGGAGACTTCCTCAGGGGGTGTGGATCGCTGGAAATCGATGTCCATTCTTATACCCAGGTCAGTTAGAGTCCATGATTTTATCAAATTTTCATTTCTGAAATTATGCGGAAACTGTGAGTGAAGTTGGGCACAAAGCCTCACTTCTGCCAATACTGGTCCCTCGTTATGTATTAAATGATTTTCCAATATCTAAACGATTAATTACAAAGTAAGGAAAATTTAAGAAGGAAGTTGCCTTGACTTACGGGTAACTACAAAGGAAGAGTGTGTCTGAAAATGTGAAAATGCCAGATATTTTTCTTTTGTAGTGCTCACCCTCAGATTTTAGTCATACTGGCAATTTGTTTGGTCTGTTTCTCTTACTTTGTAATTGCTGGTTTAGATGTGGGCAAAATATAAGAATTTACTTTTATAAGATACGACAAAAGGATTTTAATTACCTACCAGTAAATCCTTTTCTCGTAGTCTGTAGAGGATGCTGGGGTCCACATTAGTACCATAGGGGTATAGACGGGTCCACTAGGAGCCACTGGCACTTTAAGAGTTTAACAGTGTGGGTCGGCTTCTCCCTCAATACCGCTCCTACCAGACTCAGTCTAGAAACTGTGCCTGAGGAGACGGACAACTTAGAGAGTAGCATTTTACACAGATAGTGGTGAGATTCATACCAGCTCACACATACAAAGCAAACCAAGCTAACCAGATTGAAAATTCAGCAACGGCTGAGCAAATTACTTAACCAAGTAACAAAACAGTACTTAACCAAGAACCAAGCAGTACTGAACTGAATAACCACTGCAGGATCACGAAGCGCTGGGTGGGCGCCCAGCATCCTCTACGGACTATGAGAAAAGGATTTACGGGTAGGTAATTAAAATCCTATTTTCTCTTACGTCCTAGAGGATGCTGGGGTCCACATTAGTACCATGGGGATGTACCAAAGCTCCCATATCGGGAGGGAGAGCACAGGGGGTCCTGGAGAACTGATTGACCAAATTTTAGGTCCTCAGAGGCCAAAGTATCGAACTTGTAGAATTTAGCAAACGTGTTCGACCCAGACCAAGTAGCCGCTCGGCAAAGCTGTAAAGCCGAGACACCCCGGGCAGCCGCCCAGGAAGAACCCACTTTACGAGTAGAGTGGGCCTTAACAGATTTTGGACACGCCAATCCTGCCGTAGAATATGCATGCTGGATAGTGCATCTGATCCAGTGAGAGATCGTCTGCTTAGAAGCAGGACACTCAAGTTTCTTGGGATCATACAGGACAAACAGAGAGTCCGATTTTCTGTGATGAGCAGTCCTCTTCACATAAATTTTCAGAGCCCTTACAACATCCAAGGACTTCGATGGAATTGAGGAGTTAGTAGCAGCTGGCACCACAATAGGTTGATTGATATGAAAAGCCGACGCAGCCTTTGGAAGGAACTGCTGACATGTCCGGAGCTCAGCTCTATACTCATGGAAGATCAAGTTGGGGCATTTACAAGACAAAGCACCCAACTCCAACACCCGTCTAGCAGAAGCTAAGGCCAACAAAGTGACAGCCTTCCACGTGAGAAACTTGACCTCAACCTCCTGTAGAGGCTTGAACCAATCCGATTGGAGGAACTGCAACACCATGTTAAGATCCCAGGGTGCTGTAGGCGGCACAAAGGGAGGTTGGATGTACAGAACCCCTTTCAAGAAAGTCTGAACCTCAGGGAGGGAAGCCAGCTGTTTCTGGAAGAAAATGGATAAGGCCGAAATCTGGACCTTTACGGAACCCAATCTCAGGCCCATATCCACACCTGCTTGTAGGAAGAGGAGAAACCAGCCCAGTTGAAACGCCACCGTAGGAAACTTCTTGGATTCACACCAAGATACATACTTTTTCCAAATGTGATGGTAATTTTTAGACGTTACTCCTTTCCTAGCCTGTATAAGGGTAGGAATAACCTTGTTCGGAATGCCCTTCCGAGCTAATATCTGGTGCTCAACCTCCATGCCATCAAACGTAGCCGTGGTAAGTCTTGATAGGAGAACGGCCCCTGTTGCAGAAGGTCCTCTCGAAGAGGAAGAGGCCTCGGATCTTCCAGCAGTAACTCCAGAAGATCCGCGTACCAAGCCCTTCTTGGTAAGTCCGGAGCAATGAGGATTGCCTGAACTCTTGTTATCTTTATGGTTTTTAGAACCCTTGGAATGAGTGGAAGTGGAGGAAACACGTACACTGACTGGAACACCCACGGACGTCCACCGCCACTGCTTGCGGGTCTTCCGGTCCTGGAACAATACCTCCAAAGCTTCTTGTTGAGACGTGAGGCCATCATGTCTATTTGAGGAACACCCCAAAGATTTGTCACCTCCGTGAACACCTCCGGATGGAGGCCCCACTCTCCTGGATGGAGATCGTATCTGCTGAGGAAGTCCGCTTCCCAGTTGTCTACTCCTGGAATGAAGATTGCTGACAGTTCCAATGCGTGCCTTTCTGCCCAGAGGAGGATCCTTTTTACCTCTGACATTGCAGCTCTGCTCTTCGTTCCGCCCTGTTGGTTTATGTAGACCACCGTCGTTACATTGTCCGACTGTACTTGAATGGCACGATCTCGCAGAAGATGTGCCGCTTGGAGAAGACCGTTATACATGGCTCTTAATTCCAGAATGTTTATTTGAAGACTGGATTCCAGGCTTGACCACCTTCCTTGAAAGGTTTCCCCTTGAATGACTGCACCCCAACCCCTGAGACTTGCGTCCGTGGTTAGAAGGACCCAGTCTGAATCCCGAACCTGCGGCCCTCCAGAAGGTGAGACATTTGCAGCCACCAGAGGAGAGAAATCCTTGCTTTCGGCGACAGACATATCCTCAGGTGCATATGAGATGAGCCCCCGACCACTTGTCTAGGAGATCCAGTTGGAAGGATCGAACATAAAATCTTCTGTGCTGCAGAGCCTCGTAGGAGGCAACCATCTTCCCCAGAAGGCGAATGCACTGATGAACCGATACCCGGGCTGGCGTCAGGACATCCGGGACAATTGTTTAAATCACCAACGCTTTTTCCTCCGGTAGAAACACCATCTGCACTTCCGTGTCGAGGATCAACCCCAGGAAAGACAATCTCTTTGTCGTCTCCAAATGTGACTTCGGCAGGCTCAGGATCCAATCATGTTCCCTGAGCAGACGAGTCGTGAGAGCAATGGACTGCAACAAGGCCTCCCTGGTCGACTCCTTTATCAGCAGATCGTCCAGATATGGAATTATGTTTACTCCCTGTCTGCGGAGGAGAACTATCATCTCTGCCATCACCTTGGTGAACACCCTCGGTGCCGTGGAGAGACCGAATGGCAGTGCCTGAAACTGATAGTGACTGTCTAACAGTGCAAACCTGAGATAAGCCTGGTGTGGTGGCCAAATCGGAATGTGGAGGTACGCATCCTTGATATCCGGGGATACCAGAAACTCCCCCTCCTCTAGACCTGAGATCACCACTCTCAGAGACTCCATTTTGAATTTGAACTCCCTCAGATAAGGGTTTAACGATTTCAAGTTCAAAATCGGTCTGACCGAACCATCCGGTTTCAGTACCACGAATAGGTTTGAATAGTAACCCTTGTTTTGCATATGCAGTGGAACTGTAACGATGATCTCTGACCTTTCCAATTTTTGAATGGCTTCCTGTAGGACAGCCCTGTCTGCCAGAAACGCTAGCAAGCCTGATTTGAAGAATTGGTGAAGCGGGAGTTCTTGAAACTCCAGTCTGTACCCCTCAGACACAATATCCTGTACCCAGGGGTCCAGGCCGGACGACATCCAGATGTGGCCGAAACGTCAGAGCCTCACACCCACCAGACCATCCTCCAGGCTGTGCAGTCCACCGTCATGCTGAGGATTTTGAGGAACCAGCAGGCTTTTTGGATTTTGCACGCCCACCTCTAAAGAAAGTGGTAGGGGGCTTGGACTTTTTTGTCTTAGCGGTCCGAAAGGACTGCGATGCTGATGAAGAAAAGGGTTTCTTTGTAGAAGGCGTAGCTGAGAGAAGAAACGGTGATTTACCCGCGGTTGCCATGGAAATCCACGCATCCAACGCTTCCCCAAACAGAGCCTGACCTGTGTATGGTAGGTTCTCCACACTTCTCCTGGATTCCGCATCTGCCGACCATTGGCATAGCCAGAGTCCCCTGCGAGCTGAGACAGACATGGAAGACATACGTGCATTCAGTGTACCCAGGTCCTTCATGGATTCCACCATGAACCCCGCAGAATCCTGTATGTTACGGAAAAACAGTTCAATGTCACTTCTATCCATTGTATCTAAGTCTTCTAGTAACGTGCCCGACCACTTTAGTACCTTTTGAGATCCATGCACAGGCAATAGTAGGCCTTAATGTCACTCCTGAAGCAGTGTATATGGATTTAAGCGTAGTGTCAATCTTACGATCAGCCGGTTCTTTTAACGCGGTAGATCCAGGGACAGGTAAAACCACCTTTTTTGACAGTCTGGACACAGATGCGTCAACTATGGGTGGGTTTTCCCATTTTTTCCTGTCCTCCTCAGGGAAGGGAAAAGCAACCAGAAGCCTTTTGGGGATCTGGATTTTTTTCTCTGGGGTTTCCCAGGCTTTTTCAAATAAAATGTTTAATTCTTTTGATGCAGGGAAGGTTAGCGAGGCTTTCTTATCTGTGAAGTAAGCCTCCTCAACCTGCTCAGGTGGTGTGTCCGCAATGTTTAACACCTCTCTCATGGCATCAATCATGAGCTGCACCTCCTTTGCCAGGGATGCTGCCGCCCTCAGCACATCCCCATCACCGTCTACTGTGTCAGAGTCGGTATCCGTGTCATCTTGCATAATCTGGGCAAGAGCACGTTTCTGTGGGTATATATTAGAGGATTTGGAAGAAATAGGAACAGAACCTGACTAAACAGCCATAGAATTCTTTAAAACTTGAGTTTCAGTCTCAGTATGAGCTACCCTAGTAGATATCTGAGAGATCATTCCCTTAATAGAAGTTAGCCATTCCGGCTCAGTAATGGGAATCTGAGATAAGACATTACATTCCTGTGTACATGGAATTGATTCATCTGGAGAGGAAATGTCCTCTGCAGCATAAGACACCGAATCCCTTGACATGGCTGTGTGAGAAAACATACACCCACACACACCGGTAAATGTCAGACACAGTTTTCCCCCAACTATGCCACAGAGAAACACAGAGCTTGGATCCAGCACACACAGAGCACTTCCCTAGGTGGATATAATACCAGTACCTGGCGCTGACTGTGTACCTTAATAGACTACACAGTAATTACACAGCCCCCCCCCCCCCCCCCCCTTTTACAACCCCCTGGTACTGCACAGGATAGCTGGAGGTGCCTGGAGGGACAGCACTCCCTGTCAGCGTCTCTGTAATTGGATCTGCAGGCAGGAAAATGGCACTGAAAGCTGCTGGGTCTGCTCTGAGGAGAAGCTCCACCACTCGAACATGGTGCTGCTTCCCGCGCTTCACATCTTTATACTGGCCTGAGGAATGATGCTGGCAGCATTTCCGAGGTCCCTGACAGCCTTGGTGACCAGTTTAGGGTATAGGCGCTGGCTCAGGGTGCCCTCATAGTACCGCACAGTGTACCGTTGAGCCTCCGGAGCGCAGTTAGTACTGCGCTCGCACCCTGTTGCCACCATCTTCACACCGGCTCCCCGCTTGCTGGGGCGCTGGTGACTCACTCGCCACTGGAATCTTCTGGCTCTGTTAGGGGGTGGCGGCATGCTGTGGGAGTAAGCAGTCGCCTGGGGCGGCTAACGATCATCACCCTCAGGAGCTCAGTGTCCTGTCAGCGGAGATAGTGGCCATTAACCTCACAGGGTTGGACACTACTCCCCCCTCCCCTAAGTCCCACGAAGCAGGGAGGCTGTTGCCAGCAGCCTCCCTGTGCCTACCTCTAAATAAAACAATAAAACTAGAAAACTCCTATGGAGCTCCCCTAGCTGTGACCGGCTCCTCCGGGCACATTTTCTAAACTGAGTCTGGTAGGAGGGGCATAGAGGGAGGATCCAGCCCAAACTGTTAAACTCTTAAAGTGCCAATGGCTTCTAGTGGACCTATCTATAACCCCTGTGGTACTAATGTGGACCCCAGCATCCTCTAGGACGTAAGAGAAATTATAATTGTTACGTATATACATGATGTGTAGAAGAAGTAACCTTTATGGTTTGCATAAGATGAAAAGGAAATAAGAAGTAGATGATGATGATGATAATGATGACGATGATGAGAGGCTGATAGGCATCTGGCTAATGCTACCAATATAAATACAGGGTGAGGCAAAAAACCTAGATTTAACAGTTAACAAAACAGGCATGGTGAATTCCCTTAAAAATTTAGTACATAATCTAAAAGAGCATGGAATACAGTTTATTTTCTATTTATATATAGAATATGATATTGTCCAGATGGTGGGTGGGATATAGAAGATCTACACCAGAGGTTCTCAAACTCGGTCCTCGGGGGCACACACAGTGCATGTTTTGCAGGTCTCCTCACAGAATCGCAAGTGAAATAATTAGCTCCACCTGTGGACCTTTTAAAATGTGTCAGTGAGTAATTAATACACCTGTGCACCTGCTGGGTTACCTGCAAAACATGCACTGTGTGTGCCCCCGAGGACCGAGTTTGAGAACCTCTGATCTACACTGTCTAGATAGACAGTCATTAGGTCAACCCAATATGGTAACATGCATTAGGTAACATGCATGGTAACTGTAGATCGATAGGGTCAAGAGGTCGACACAAAAAAAAATCGACATACGTTTTTAGTTTTTTGGGTGTCAGTTTGTATGTTTAACCATATGCAAGCACAATTAGTGGAAACGTGTACTCGCAGGCTTGCTATGCTCACCATACTTTAGGCAAAGTTACTGCCCATGTGGACAGTAAGGCAAGCAAAAGTTGGAAAAACATGCAAAAAATACAAAAAAAATTGTGTCGACTATTTGTGTTTCAACCATTGCCTGATTTTATTATTTCTCATACGTCCTAGAGGATGCTGGGGTCCACTTCATGACCATGGGGTATAGACGGTTCCGCAGGAGCCATGGGCACTCTTAAGACTTTTTAATGGGTGTAAACTGGCTCCTCCCTCTATGCCCCTCCTCCAGACCTCAGTTTTAGAAATGTGCCCAGGCAGACTGGATGCACTCTGAGGAGCTCTACTGAGTTTCTCTGAAAAGACTTATGTTAGATTTTTATTTTCAGGGAGAACTGCTGGCAACAGACTCCCTGCTTTGTGGGACTGAGGGGGCAGAAGTAGTAACCAACTTCCTGAAGAGTTTCATGGCTCTGCTTCTGACTGACAGGACACCATTAGCTCCTGAAGGGTACTGAACGCTAGCCGTGTCTAGATGCTCACTCCCACAGCACGCCGTCACCCCCCTCACAGAGCCAGAAGTCAGAAGACAGGTGAGTAGAAGAAGACAGATCTTCTATCAAGAAAAGTGACGGCTGAGGTACAGCGCGGCTGGCGGGAGCGCAGCGCGCCATTGCTGCCCACACACACAGGCACTGCAGGGTGCAGGGCGCGGGCGGGGAACCCTGGGCAGCAAAAAACACCTCTATAAACTGGCAAAAAGGGGGCATAAGATGCCCAGTCACAGCCCTACCCCCGCCAGTATAAATATTATGAAAAGTTTCTGAGGTAAAAAGGGCGGAGCTTCTTCCTCAGGCAGCCAGCACACTGCTCAGTGCCATTTTCTCTCTCCTCAGGCTGCAGAGACATCGCTGGTCCTCCTTCACTTCTGACTTCAAGTATCAGGGTGCAAAACAGGGGGGGCACAAGCGAATTTGGTGCTTTACAAGTGTGTTTAACTGTGTAAAAAGCGCTGCATGTCAGTGGGCATTCTGTGTTCACAGGCATTAGATACTGGCGCTGGGGTTGTGCGCTGGCTGCTCCTAAGCTGTGTCCCTCTGACAGATTTTACTGTGGGTCTGTCCCCTATAAGTCCCTGTTTGTCTGTGTGTGTGTTGTACACGTGTGTAAGACATGTCAGAGGCAGGGAGTTCCTCCCCGGAGGAAACCATTTTAGGGACAAAGAAGTGTAATGTGGTGGCGCTGCCGGCACACCAAGAGCCTGCATGGGTGAAAGAAATACGTGATAGTATGCATCATATCAATAGGAGATTAGATAAGTCTGAATCTCATGCTGGGTGCTGGAGAAAATCTGTGGAGGATGTGATTTTTCAGGGTTCTGTTCTTCCATCCGCAGGCGACCCCTCTGGGTCACATAAGAGACCATTTTCAAATATTTTGAATACTGATACCGACACGGACACTGATTCTTGTGTCGACGATAGTGACTCCAGAGAAATAGATCATAAATTGGCAAAAAATATACAATATATGATTGTGGCTTTAAGGGAAGTTCTGGAAGTCACGGAAGCCACTCCTGTACCTCAGGAGAAGACTTATTTCTATAAAGAAAAGAAATCTAAGGTCACTTTCCCTCCTTCCCACAAGCTTAATACACTCTTTGAAGGGATGTGGGTGAATCCCGAAAATAAATTTTGTATTCCCAAGAGAATTCAGATAGCTTATCCTTTCCCGGTGGAGGACAGGAAAAAATGGGAGTCACCACCTGTGTTAGACAGTGCACTGTCCAGGTTGACAAAGAAGGTAATTCTCCCTGCACCTGGCACGGCTTCACTAAAAGAGCCGGCAGACCGAAAGATGGAAACTACATTGAAATCCATTAATGTTGCCAATGGTACGCTGCTCAGGCCCACAATTGCTTGCGCGTGGGTGAGTCGCGCTATTAAAAAATGGTCAGAAAGCGTGTCATCAGAAATTTACACGATTGATAAAGATGAGAGTCTCCTTAAGTTAGGGAATATCAAAGACGCTGCCGCATACATGCTAGAAGCGATGAAAGATATTGGACTCTTGAGTTCACAAGCCTCTACCATGGCAGTATCGGCTCGGCGGGCATTTTGGATTCGCCAGTGGAACGCGGATACAGATTCCAAAAGAAATATGGAGGCTCTCCCATATAAAGGTGAGGCCTTATTTGGCGATGGACTGGATGCGTTAGTCTCGGCGGCTACCGCAGGTAAGTCGACATTTTTGCCCTCTGCGCCTGCACCGGCAAAAAAGACATATCACCCGCACATGCAGTCCTTTCAGCCCAATAAATACAAAAAGGTGAGAGGTTCCCCCTTCTTTACGGGTAGGGGAAGGGGAAAGGGAGAGAAGTCCACAGCAGCTTCAGGTTCCCAGGAGCAGAAGTCTACCCCTACTTCTGCCAAATCTTCAGCATGACGCTGGGGCTCCCTTGCGGGAGGCCGCTCGGGTGGGGGCATGTCTCAAACTGTTCAGCCAAGGTTGGATTTTGTCTGGCCTGGATCCCTGGGTGTTGCAAATAGTGTCCCAGGGATACAAGCTGGAGTTTCAAGACGTTCCCCCATGTCGATTTTTCAAATCGACCTTGCCAGCTTCTCTTCCAGAAAGGGAAGCAGTAACGGCGGCAATCCAAAAATTATGTCAGGATCAGGTCATAGTCATGGTACCTTTGTCACAACAAGGGGAGGGGTTTTATTCAAGCCTTTTTGTAGTTCCGAAGCCGGACGGCTCGGTCAGACCGATCCTAAACCTGAAAAATCTGAATCTCTACTTGAAACGATTCAAGTTCAAAATGGAATCACTGAGGGCAGTGATTTCCAGTCTGGAGGAGGGGGACTACATGGTGTCTGAAGACATAAAAGATGCTTACCTGCATGTTCCCATTTATCCTCCTCACCAGGCTTATCTGAGATTTGCGGTTCAGGATTGCCATTACCAATTCAAGACGTTACCTTTCGGTCTCTCCACAGCGCCGAGGGTATTCACCAAGGTGATGGCGGAGATGATGGTTCTCCTGCGTCAAAAAGGAGTCAATATAATTCTTTATCTAGACGATCTCCTTATAAAGGCGAGATCCAGGGAGCAGTTGTTACAAAACATCACACTCTCCCTGTCAATACTCCAATAACACGGTTGGATCATAAATTATCCAAAGTCACAGTTGGAACCGACGACAAGATTGTCTTTTCTCGGGATGATTCTGGACACAGAAGTTCAGAGAGTATTTCTTCCAGTGGAAAAGGCTCTGGAAATCCAGAAAATGGTAAAACAAATATTGAAACCATCAAGTGTGTCGATCCATCAGTGAATTCGGTTGTTGGGGCAGATGGTGGTGACCTACGAGGCCATACAGTTTGGCAGGTTCCATGCCAGGGTATTCCAGTGGGACCTGTTGGACAAGTGATTCCTTCACTTGCACTGGAAGATAATCCTGTCGTCAAAAGCCAGGATTTCGCTCCTGTGGTGGCTACGCAGTTCTCACCTACTAGAGGGACGCAGGTTTGGGTTTCACGACTGTGTCCTAATAACCATGGATGCAAGTCTCCGAGGCTGGGGAGCTGTCACTCAGGGAGAAAGCTTCCAGGGAAAATGGTCAAATCAGGAAACCTGCCTTCACATAAACGTGCTGGAATTGAGAGCCATTTACAACGGCCTTCAACAAGCGGTACATCTTCTTCAAGATCATCCCGTGCAGATCCAGTCGGACAATGTAACAGGAAGCAGACTTCCTCAGCAGACACGATCTCCATCCAGGAGAGTGGGGCCTACAACAAGAAGTCTTCACAGAGGTGACGAGTCTTTGGGGAGTTCCTCCAGTAGACACGATGGCATCTCGTCTCAACAAGAAGCTTCAGAAATATTGTTCCAGGTCGAGAGACCCTCAAGCAATAACAGTGGATACGCTGGTGGCCCAGTGGGTGTTCCGGTCGGTGTATGTCTTCCCTCCACTTCCGCTGATCCCAAAAGTGCTCAGGATCATAAGAAGACCAAGAGTTCGAGCAATCTTCATTGCCCAGACTGGCCAAGGAGGGCTTGGTACCCAGATCTTCAGGAGTTGCTCATAAAAGATCCTCGGCCTCTTCCTCTTCGCGAGGACCTGCTGCAGCAGGGGTCATGCGTGTATCAAGATTTACCACGGCCACGTTTGACGACATGGCTGTTGAGCGCCGGATCCTAGCCCGAAAGGGTATTCCCAAGGAAGTCATCCCCACCCTTATTCAGGCCAGGAAAGGAGTAACGTTGAAACATTACCACCGTATTTGGAGAAAATATGTGTCTTGGTGTGAATCCAAGAAGGCTCCTACGGAGGAGTTTGAGTTGGGACGTTTTCTCCATTTTCTGCAGGCTGGTGGGGAGGCGGGCCACCGATTGGGATCCAGCAAGGTCCAGATTTCGGCCTTGTCAGTGTTCTTCCAAAAACAATTGGCCTCTCTTCCAGAGGTTCAGACTTTCGTGTAAGGGGTTCTGCACATCCAGCCTCCATTGTGCATCCAGTGGCACCATGGGTCCTTAACGTTGTGTTGCAGTTCCTTCAATCAGATTGGTTTGAGCCTCTACAAGAGATATGGTTGAAGTTTCTCACTTGGAAAGTGGTGATACTTTTGGCATTGGCATCCGCGCGGCGGGTGTCTGAATTGGGGGCCTTGTCTCACAA
This sequence comes from Pseudophryne corroboree, assembly GCF_028390025.1. Taxonomy (NCBI): domain Eukaryota; kingdom Metazoa; phylum Chordata; class Amphibia; order Anura; family Myobatrachidae; genus Pseudophryne; species Pseudophryne corroboree. The sequence continues at coordinate 80,550,269 of NC_086454.1, forward strand.
GAGCCCTTACCTGATCTTCCATGAAGACAGGGCAGAGTTGAGGACTCGTCAACATTTTCTTCCGAAGGTGGTTTCATCTTTCCACATAAACCATCCTATTGTGGTGCCAGTAGTTACTGACACGTTCACTGAGTCAAAGTCTCTAGATGTGGTTAGGGCTTTGAAGATTTATGTCGCTAGAACAGCTCGAATATGGAAAACAGAGTCTTTGTTTGTCCTGTATGCTCCCAACAAGATTGGGTGTCCTGCTTCCAAGCAGACTATTATGTGTTGGATCAGAAGTACGATTCAGCACGCTCATACTATGGCTGGATTGCCGTTACCGACGTCGGTGAAGGCCTATTCCACTAGGAAGGTGGGCTCATCCTGGACTGCTGCCCGGGGGGTCTCGGCATTGTAACTTTGCCGAGCAGCTACTTGGTCGGGGTCAAACACATTTGCAAAATTCTACAAGTTTGACACCTTGGCCGATGAAGACCTCAAGTTCGGTCAATCGGTGCTGCAGGGTCATCCGCACTCTCCGGCCCGTACTGGAGCTTTGGTATTAACCCCATGGTCATGAAGTGGACCCCAGCATCCTCTAGGACGTATGAGAAAACAGGATTTTAATACCTACCGGTAAATCCTTTTCTCCTAGTCCGTAGAGGATGCTGGGCGCCCGTCCCAGTGCGTGCTTTACCTGCAGTTTTGTTATTAGAGTACACAAGTTGTGTTCTATTAGTTTCAGCATGTTGCTGTACTTAGTTCATGCCTGTTGGCGTGTGTTATGTTGAATGCCATGTGTGCAGCATGGTTGAGGTGTGAGCTGGTATGTATCTCACCACTAGTTTAAAGTAAATCCTTTCCTCGAAATGTCCGTCTCCCTGGGCACAGTTCCTATAACTGAGGTCTGGAGGAGGGGCATAGAGGGAGGAGTCAGTTCACACCCATTGAAAAGTCTTAAGAGTGCCCATGGCTCCTGTGGAACCGTCTATACCCCATGGTCATGAAGTGGACCCCAGCATCCTCTACGGACTAGGAGAAAAGGATTTACCGTTAGGTATTAAAATCCTGTTTTTTTATTAAAGCTCTCAGTTGATGACAGCCAGTTTAATAGAATAAAAAAAGCTTCTGTAACTTTTTAACATTTTTGATTATGCATACATATTTACTAAGTAGGACAGCTTACAGGGGCAGTATGTGCATGTCCTGCCCGTTTGAACTCCATTCAAGTTGGCAAATGGTACAGTACATTGGAAATATTTTGTAGTTACTGGTACTTTTTTGACTGACAGTTCCAACACAAGCATCCAAGTGCCACCCCTGAACAAATGCCGCCACTAGGCACGTGCCAAATAGGAAATTCGCCACTGCATATGAGGTCGACCGTCGCCAAAGATAGTGTTTGGTTGCTACAACCTACGATTTATTTTTTCTATTTTTGCATAAAGGGCCTAATTCAAGGTTGATCACAAAAGCAAAATCTTCCTCTATTGGGCAAAACCATGTTGCACTGCAGGTGGGGCAGATATAACATGTGCAGAAAGAGTTAGATTCGGGAAGGGTGTGTTCAAACTGATATTTAAATTGCAGTGTAAAAATAAAGCAGCCAGTATTTACCCTGTACAGAAACAAAATAACCCACCCAAATCTTACTCTTTCTGCACATGTTATATCTGCCCCCCCCCCCCCCCCTGCAGTGCACATGGTTTTGCCCATTAGAGGTAGATTTTGCTTTTGCCATCAACCTTGAGTTAGGCCCATAATATAAATGATATACTAAATATATATGGGAAGTCAACATGGAAAAGGTAGTTATAGTAATTGTCGACAGGTACAAAAGGTCGATATGGAAAGGGTCGACACAGAAAAGGTTGACACACAACGTTTTTTGGGTGTAAGTTTGTATATTTCATAATATGTGAACATAATTATTGCAAACGTAGATACTTGCCACACTTCGGGCAGGTTACTATTCCCAACCGTAGTCCACGCGGATGATAAATCAAGCAAAAGTTGGAAAAACATGAAAAAAAAAATCACCCAAAAACTTTAGTTGACCATTTGTGTGTCGAACATTGGCCCTCATTCCGAGTTGTTCGCTCGCTAGCTGCTTTTAGCAGCATTGCACACACTAAGCCGCCGCCCTCTGGGAGTGTATCTTAGCTTAGCAGAATTGCGAACGAAAGATTAGCAGAATTGCGAATAGAAATTTCTTTGCAGTTTCTGAGTAGCTCGAGACTTACTCTGCCACTGCGATCAGTTCAGTCAGTTTCGTTCCTGGTTTGACGTCATAAACACACCCAGCGTTCGCCCAGACACTCCCCCGTTTCTTCAGACACTCCCGCGTTTTTCCCAGAAACGCCAGCGTTTTTTCGCACACGCCCAGAAAACGACCAGTTTCCGCCCAGAAACACCCACTTCCTGTCAATCACACTACGATCACCAGAACGATGAAAAATCCTTGTTATGCCGTGAGTAAAATACCTAACTTTTGTGTAAAATAACTAACCGCATGCGCTCTGCGAACCTTTCGCATGCGCAGTAAGCGACTAATCGCAATATAGCGAAAATCGGCAACGAGCGAACCACTCGGAATGACCCCCATTGTTATGTCGACCTTTTTGACCATGACAACCTTGCGTACCTGTTGACCTATACATTGGGACCCCCCTTCATTCGTGATACACAGTTATAGCTTATTTCAGTAGTTTCGCATCACTCGGCAGGTCATTTCCGGGTTATCACTACATTATCCTGATGAAGCTCACTTTTATTTGTCTGGCTACATTAACCAGCAGAAATTTCATAACTGGGCGGAAAACAAACCTCTTTAGCTTCATGAGAGGCAACCAAGCCACCCATACACCAAGAAATGATGATATCATATTCAAAACCAATTGAAAATAAACTGTATTCCATGCACTTTTAGATTATGCACTAAAATTTTGAACAGCATTTACCATGCCTTTTTCGTTATACCTCACCTACTTTACTAGGTCTATAGGCGTATGTAATGCATACTTGCCTACCTGACCCTCTCCATGAGGGAGAAAATGCTCTGTTCCTGGACTTTCCTGGTAATGTATGATTGCCAACACCTGTGGTGAAACACCTTTCTTATCAATTACCCAGCTCACCACAGGTGATGGCAATCATACATTACCAGGAAAGTCCAGGAACAGAGCATTTTCTCCCTCATGGAGAGGGTCAGGTAGGCAAGCATGATGTAATGTCATCTGAGTGTGCCAGAGGGGCAGGATTCCGGCCAAACTCTGATGTTTTTTCAAAAGCAGAAGTCATTAACAAGCAGTGACACCGAGGGGAGGGAATGGGTAATCTTTACGCGAACTGGCTGGTTGGTGGGGCCCGGCTCCCGCTGCCCCCCTCCCCCAATCTCCATTGCAGACAGCACACAGGAAGAGGACTGAACGCTTTGCTGCAGCAGCAGCCTCTCTCCCCAGCCAGCACACATGGCAAACCCTGCTGTGTGCTGTGTTGGGGAGAGAGAGGTGGCAGCAACCGTTCGGTCCTCTTTTTCTCCCGCGAACGTACCAGACCCGCCATCCACAGGATCCTTTACAGTGTCCCCCCTGTGCAGTGCGTGCGGGCGCACATAACATTTAATTTGAAAGAATTTCTGAGGAGGGGGTGAGGCCACACCTCTACACATTGGCCACACCCCCTCCCTTTACCAAGGCCCGGCAGAGCTGATGACTCCCCTGTTTATAAGGCAAAATCATGCCATATAAATGACTGCAAGCTTTAAACAAAAAGTCAGAGTTCGGACGACCTCCCTCGCATCCGGCAAATTTCGACACCATTACATCCCTCCTTATGTGTGGTGTCAGGGAGGAGGGAGCTATAAACAGACAGAATACCCCTTAATCCTTTAGCCCTACTTCTCCGACTCACATTGTGCTTTTACAGTGGTTTATCTAATAACGGTCAATTTTGGGTAGTTGGAAGTCTGTGATATAAAGACTAGATGAAAGGGGTATGGGTCATTAAGTCAACCACACTTAGGTCGACCACTATTGGTCGACATGGTCACTAGGTTGATGTGGAAAACGGTCGACATGAGTTTTTTTGACTGTGTTTGGTGTCGTTTTCTTTGTAAAGTGACGGGGAACCCTAATTAGTGCACCGTGTCCCCACGCATGGTGAGCGAACTTCGAGCAAGTTGACTCGCTCCACTACAGCTGCGCTCGGCACAGGTTTCTATTCCCAATCGTAGTCCACGTGGATCGTAAAGTATGAAAAAGTTCAAAAAATTAGAAAAATGCATGTCGACCTTTTTCTATGTCGACCTAGTGACCATGTTGACCTAATGCATGTCGACCAATAGTGGTCGACCTAGTGACTGCCGACCTAAGTGTGGTCGACCTAATGACCGTATCCCGATGGATGAATCAGCATTTTTCAAGTCCTGATTGGCTCTACTCTGCGCCGTATTGATACAGCCATGAACCACTAATATTTGTGGAAATGTCACATTTTCTGAAGCCTGTAATCAGGACATAACTTTGGACGTACGTTTTTTTCAGTTTGCGGAGGAGCATTTAAACCTCACGTGCAATAAAACATCTTATCTTACCCAAATGTGTTGGCATTTTATTCTCCCTGGTGTATTTTTATGAAGATGTATTTTGGAATTAGTTCATTTTCTAAATATTTTTCTATAACGTGATAAAGATCCCCGGGGTAAAGATTCACTTGGAAATATATTTTCTATTTATCCTTCAACATCTCTTTTATTAACCCGATGACACATGAGTGTCTATATCTTCAGATGATTATAGGAGGTGTTACAGTTCAATTTCACAAGCCTGAACTGTAGACTGTGCAAATTACATGGATTTTATAATTAATGCCATGTTTAAAAATGTTTGACGTATGACAGTTTTTGTTACATTTATTACATTTCAGCACAATGAAGACAGATTGGAACAGAAATATACTCCGCAGATGAAGTCGGCAATTGCCTAAAAGGTTCCTTATTGTCTCCGAGCAATCACACGATACAAGAGTGACTTCGGGTGATTGAAGCACTGTAATATTTACAAGCCTGCAGTATTTAACCTTGGGCAAAGGGCTCAGTTAATGAACACATTTATAAATTGAACACATGTTAAAATCCTATTGAGTATATTTGCTTCATTGCCGTTAAGGGAGAAAAAAAAAATGACCAGGTTAGGTAGGAAAACAAAACCTGAAACTGCAATTTTCCACTGCGTTATGTCCGATGAAATTTAACACACACCAAATCTAATTACCTGAATGCTATTTTTTGTTATAATATCAGCAAGTATTTTCTGTGACTAGTCTATCAGGGTTTGAAGAATTATTCTCTCTTGTGCGATAGCATCTCATGGGGGAAATGAGGCTGCGCAGATGTTTGCTGATGCCCAGCCGATGACCTAAGTGCAGGGAGAGTTTCTGCATGTATAATGCAGCCAGTTAGAAGTGCTTGCAGCTGGTAAAAATTGGACTAAGGGGGTATTCAATTGTTTGAAAAGTCAGTTGAGTGTCTGTTTTTTCCTGTCTAATAGACAAGAAAAAACAGACACCCAACCGACTTTTCAAACAATTGAATATCCCCCTAAGTTGGCCAGAGTTTACCTGCTGCTGCAGCATAACAACAACGGATGTATCCCAAGTGGGTGGAGCTTGTTAGGTTTTTATATAGACAGGCAGACCGATCAGATGCAATAAGTTTTCTTGCGTTTCCCAACAATAAAAATCACATCATACTTCCTGACACTCCATGAATGTCAGGTAGTATATAGTATATCTCTAAATATTACAATGTAGCTGGCGTGGGAAGGCTTGTGGGGTCCCCCACCAATAAATTTAATACCCTGCATCACAGTGCACGTCGACATGTCCCACAGAGCCTCCTCTATTCCACATGGTGCCGCCCCGTCTTAATATGCTCAATTGTTCTCCCCCTTCCTCCATATGGCCCCTGGCACCCAGAAGTTTATTGTACATAGCAAATAAAGTCTGCCATCATCTTCCTATTCTCATGTTTGCCTGGCAGCTGGTCCATCCTTCAGTGTCGGCCTTTCACAGCTCCTCCTTCAGTGTCCACCTCTCTCAACACTCGCCCCCCTCCCCCTCTTCTTCAGTGTCCTCCTCTCACACTTGCCCCACTTCACTGTCCACATTTCACAGCTCCCCCTCCCCCACTTAAATGTCCACCTTAAAGCAAACACCCCCACCCTTTCAATAATCACTCAATAGCACCCCCGTGGCAGCACAACTTACAGGTTTAACTTGATCTGAGGCTGGCTTTTCTGGCTTGCTTGGGTACCCTATAGCGGTGCGCAAATGTCATGATACATGCGTGTGGGAGGAGCTCGGGGATGTGGAGATGCCCGGCTGCTCTGATTTGTTATAGCACAGAGCTGCTGAGCCGCCAAGGTTCCGGGGAGCGTTCATCCTGCCTTCCTGCTGCGCTCCACCTGCCGCTGAGGCTAGTTGTGTGTACTGTAGCACTTTGCATACAGAACAGCCACGGCTGCCCCTTTCCAGGAACAGGTGCACTGGGCACCTGTTCTCAGCAATTGCAGGGTCACACTGACCATGTAGGGGGGCTTATCTGTGTGAGTGGGCCCTGGGACAACCGCCGCTGTTGCCCCTCCTTTAATCCGGCCCTGGGCGTGGGGTTTGTCTACAGTTGAACGTAAAGCAATATTATGACACCCCTCCCAGATGGGGCAGTATACGTCCTTCACATAGGTGTTACTTTCACAATCTCACTGAAACGCATTTTCAAAAGTTGGCGCATATGTATCTCATGAAGCAGGATCATGGTGATCAATCTGATTTGGTTCCTGTAAATTTGCTGCAAATGGAGACGAGACATATCAGTCAGCAGTGAATATTCTCAAATTAATAATTTTGTGCACGTTATGAAGAGCAGTACATGTGGCACAAAGTGCATATGTACAGGAGCGTAAATAGAACTTTGTGGGCCCCATAACCACATACTAAAGGGGCCACTCTCCCAATGCTTACAGAGAACACCTCTCTGAAGAAGTTATTAATTTTATGCCCTATAATAGTGCTCTATTTAATATTATGCCCCATAGTAGTGCCCTAGTTTATTTTATGCCTCATAGTAGTGCCCTAGTTTATTTTATGCCTCATAGTAGTGTCCTAGTTTATTTTATGCCACATAGTAGTGTCCTAGTTTATTTTATGCCCAATAGTAGTGCCCTAGTTTATTTTATTCCACATAGTAGTGTCCTAGTTAATATTATGCCTCATAGTAGTGCCCTAGTTAATATTATGCCTCATAGTAGTGTCCTAGTTAATATTATGCCCCATAGTAGTGTCCTAGTTAATATTATGCCCCATAGTAGTGCCCTAGTTTATTTTATGCCCCATATTAGTGCCCTTGTTAATATTATGCCCCATAGTAGTGCCCTAGTTAATATTATGCCCCACAATAGTTCCCTAGTTTACTAAAGGGGCCACTCTCCCAATGCTTATAGAGAACACCTCTCTACAGAAGTTATTAATTTTATGCCCTATAATAGTGCTCTATTTAATGTTATGCCCCATAGTAGTGCCCTAGTTTATTTTATGCCTCATAGTAGTGCCCTAGTTTATTTATGCCTCATAGTAGTGCCCTAGTTTATTTTATGCCACATAGTACTGTCCTAGTTTATTTTATGCCTCATAGTAGTGCCCTAGTTAATATTATGCCCCATAGTAGTGCCCTAGTTTATTTTATGCCCCATATTAGTGCCCTAGTTAATATTATGCCCCGTAGTTGTGCCCTAGTTAATATTATGCCCCACAATAGTTCCCTAGTTTACTAAAGGGGCCACTCTCCCAATGCTTATAGAGAACACCTCTCTGTAGAAGTTATTAATTTTATGCCCTATAATAGTGCTCTATTTAATGTTATGCCCCATAGTAGTGCCCTAGTTTATTTTATGCCTCATAGTAGTTCCCTAGTTTATTTTATGCCTCATAGTAGTGCCCTAGTTTATTTTATGCCACATAGTAGTGTCCTAGTTTTTTTTATGCCCCATAGTAGTGTTCTAGTCAATATTATGCCCCATAGTAGTGCCCTAGTTAATATTATGTCCCAAAGTAGTGCCCTAGTTTATTTTATGCCCCATAGCAGTGCCCTAGTTTATTTTTTGCCCCATAGTAGTGCCCTAGTTAATATTATGCCCCTTAATAGTGCCCTAGTTTTTTTTTAAAGAAACCAACGCAGTTCCCTAGTTTACATGATGTCACATTGTAGGGCTGGCAGCACACATTATGCCACATAGTATCCCCAGTTCATATTATGACATAGTGTCCCCAGTTCATATTATGCCACATTACAGTGCCTCCTGTTCATATTGTGCCACATTAGAGTGTCCTTCAGTTTAAATTATGCCATGTTACATTCATATTGTGCCAAATTAAAGTGCCCCAGTTCTTATTATGTAACATTATAGTGGCCTCCACATTACAATGAGCAGATCAGTTTATGACACATTACAGTGGCCTCCAGTTCATACTGTGACACATCACAGTGACCCCTTACCATTATAACATCCACTACACACACGTCTCACTGTAAATGTAATGTCACACAATTCAGGCTGGGCAATGGATCAAACCCAATTGCTTAGCAGGCAAATCTGGGGAATTGGTATGCAACTTTATAACCTGGGTCTAGGCCCCTAATTCTCTGGGCCCCATAGCAATGGCCCCCCTTGCATCCACTATAGTTACGCTCATGCATATGTGTATATAAGCAATTGTACATATTATTATATGTCTACTCCTACCCTTTATAGGTGCTTTCGAGAAAGTTCATTGTGTATTTGTTGTGGTCAAAATGAAACAAAATGAAAGGTGGATGTTTTACTCAGTTGAAACAAAATAAATGTGCCATTATATTGGGCTAGCTAGTCCAACTTTTGATTAAACATTACTTCTAAAGTACTGTTCATCTGATCATCATTTATGTTTTATGTACCCAGTGAAATTAAGTGAGAATTGCAGAAGTCCTTTAAAAGTGACAAAATATCTTTTTCAATATATTTGTTTATATGTGCGTCTATATGCAGCATGTGCCGCATGTGAGTCTAGATGGAGGACTGTACTTACTGGTTACCAGTTGAAAAATCTCTGCTACTCACCAGCTCTGAAGTGCTGTAAATTTCAACAAATCTTGTGGCACATGGCAACAGAAATATCTTACCATATATACCATTCTCAGCATAATCTGATTCACTTAACAAAATCATATGTTTGCAGGTGGGGGGTATTGAGCATCACGTCTTTGAATGGCAATGTTCGCCAGTTTGCATGGGTTACTTTCCATCCATTTTGGCATGCTTTTCATGTCCTGTCTTGTGAAATTAGGTGCATGGGTGGATAATCCGATTAGTGGTGTCATAAGGTTATTGCGCTGCAATGACCTGTATACAGGGTATATGACCCACTCATCAGTTTTACTCGAATAAATGTTTTATATATGGTGGTGTTAAAATAGGGTTGTTCATTGTTTTGGCTTTAGTTACACCATAAGGAATTTGGCAAATCATTACCTACAGTACCTGGACCTAGCCCCGCTCTCTACAGCCCTGACAATAATAGGAATAATACAAATATTTCAACTATACCCTCTGTGGTAGCCACAATGGATTTGTTTTTTATCAATAAACTCTACAGGCTGTGCCCTAACTGCCCCACCCACTGACTAATGCTCCCAGGAATGGCTGACATCTGCTGCAAACAATGCCCAGAGGTTCAGCAGTTCACCTTGTTCTCGATCTTGTGTTCTATGGACTGTAGCCAAATCATTAGGGTGAGAGAGGTGGAGGGACTGAAACCACCTTATATAATTAATGTTATCTCTAAACAATGTCACAACAAATCTATAAATAAACAAGCTATGATTGTTTATAAAAACATTGGGCCTGATTAATATTTTTACCCAAACCCGATGGTTTGCGTACAAATATTATGTTTGGGGGTCTGCATGGGTGCAAGACCCGTTCTGCGCATGTCTTAAGATGTCAGCTACAGCATGGTTGACATGCGGCTGCATTTGGGGGGTGGAGCTGGAGTGGTGCCCACTACTGTTCTCCAAATTGAGGGACTGTCACCCCTGTTTTGAAGGCATCTGCATTGTTAGATGCAGATTTCCTGGACCTCCGTGTCCGGATCCTACGGCCAGCCTGAATAAAATTCAGGTCACACAGGCTGACCGACCAGTGCCTGAAACCAACGGAAATCACTTCCGATGGTCGCTATGGTGACCTGAGGCTGTGTCCTCAGACGCAGCACTCGGATCTCGCAGATGCTAACAGGAGGCATTTTAATGACACAGAATTGCACAGCCGCTTCCTTGCGACTCCATCCAAACATGAATCAGGCTCATTGGGCCTAATTCAGAGTTGATTGCAACAGCAAACTTGGCAGTTGCGCAAAACCATGGGGGTCATTCCGACCTGATCGTAGCTGTGCTAAATTTAGCACAGCTATGATCACTCACACTGTGAAATGCCCAGCACTGGGCTAGTCCACCCCGCATGTCAGGCCGAACCCCCCCCCCCCCCCCCGCACAAGTACAAAGGCATCGCACAGCAGCAATGCTTTTGTACTTGAAGAGTAACTCACGGGAGTTACTAGTTGCTGCCCTGGTCGCAGCGGATGCGTGTGACGTCACACAGCCACTGCGGCCCGCCCCCCACATGGTCCGGTCACGCCTGCGTTGGCCGGACTGCACCCACAAAAAGGCGGCCAAATGCCACCGTGTTGCCCTGCCCACTCCCGCCCAGCGACTGCCTGTCAATCAGGCAGAGGCGATCGTTAGGCAACGACAGCTGTCAGCCATGCGCCGGCGCACTGTAGCGCCAGCACATGTGCAGTTCTGAACTGATCGCTTTGCTGCGAAGAACTGCAGCGAGCGATCAGGTCAGAACGACCCCCCATGTGCACTGCAGGAGGGGCAGATATAACATGTGCAGAGAGAGTTAGATTTGGGTGGGGTGTATTCAAACAGAAATCTAAATTGCAGTGTAAAAATAAAGCAGCCAGTATTTACCCTGCACAGAAACAAAATAACCCACCCAAATCTAACTCTCTCTGCACATGTTACATCTGCCCCACCTGCAGTGCACATGGTTTTGCCCAACTGCTAACAAATTTGCTGCTGCGATCAACTCTGAATTACCCCCATTGTCTCTGCAAACCCACCCATGCGTGCAGAGTAGGTGCAGTGATGGCATGGGATCAGCAATGAGGCTTGGAGCGCATTGAATTCCGTTGTTGCCAGCGAGATCAGTGGGACTACAGCACAAACTATTGGCAGGCTTCTTTGCTGATATGACATATTTATACTTACCTATGTGAGTGTTTTTAATCCTTCAGTAAAGTTAATTGTGAAAGTACATCAGCACTGTGCGCCCCTAGTTTCCTCTCTCCATACTCTCAGATATAGTCCATGTGCACTTTGGACATAGACATTATGCTGGACACTTACAGTAATTTATATACATTTGGTTGTGCATTGGGTTATTGTTTTTCTCTCTCTCTCTCTCTCTCTCTCTCTCTCTCTCTCTCTCTCTATATATATATATATACATACTAGCTGAAGTAACCGGGTTTACATTTTCCAGTTATTAAGTTGTCAATGAGTTGAATGTAACTGTCAACATGTTAGAGATAATTAGTAGTTTGGTAGCTCTTACAAACAGGGCCATCTTAACAGCAGTGTAGGCCCCTGGGCAAAGTAATGCACTGGGGCCCTTACCCATCGTCCAGCGATAGGGGTGGAGGACAGAGGCGCTTTTAGAGTGGAGGAGGCCCGTGTGCAGACTCTGTCTGGGCCTCCTCCTATCTTGCCGGAAACGCTGTAGACTCTGGGCACTAGGGTCACTAGGGGACCCTTGTGCTGTCCCAGAGTCTAGTGCGCATGTGCAGATCTCCGGCAAAATGGTGCGGCGCCCATTTTCCCAAAGATTTCCTTACTGCGCATGAGGAAATCTCCGGCAAAATGGCCACTACGTAATTTCCCGGAGATTTGCTTAGAGATGCTGCTGCCAGCGGGGGACTCCGGAGAGGTGAGTATTTAAATAATGGGTGCAAGGTGTGTGGTGTGGGCACTGCGCACACTGCAACCATTGTAAATACGCTAGTGGTGGGGTGTGCTATCAGCAGCAGCTGTGATGTCCCATGGGCAGTAGGGGGTGCTCTATCTTCTGCTCAGCATGTAGGACCTGGAGCCTGGAGAAGTAATTTCTGCTAATTACTCCTTTACTGCACAGATTTTGGGAGATGGGACATGAAGGGGAACACTAAACTGTAGCAGGGGGCATTGTGCTGAATGAAGGGGCCCTGGTACATGACTTCCAGGGTGGTAGGGGGTGTTTAATACACAGGGGAGGGGTGGATAGTGTAGTGGGCTTACTATTCATCATTTTCCGGTGGAAGGGCAGCTTGCTTGACTGCAGATTTCTTAGTTTTCAATTAAAGGTACTGGGGACTTGGGGAACAGAGTTCAGGAGCCAGAGCAATCCACTAACAAAAATATAAAACTGCATACCAGGCGTGTGGAGCTGGAGCAGGGGCCCAGTGGCAAACGCAGGATTTGCATGGGGGGGTTTCCAGAACTGGGCGGAGCCAATCACGGGGGTGGGGACTGAGGTGACCCAGTATATGCTGGGTCCGTAAAACTAGTGTGTCTGTGTGTGTGTGTGTGTGTATATATATACATATATATATCTACACATATATATATATATATATATATATACATACACACACACATACATATACACGGGTGGTCTTCAGTATGCCGGCGGTCGGGCTCCCGGCGACCAGCATACCGGCGCTGGGAGCCCGATCGCCGGCATACTGACACTTATTCTCCCTCGTGGGGGTCCACGACCCCCCTGGAGGGAGAATAGAATAGCGAGGCGCGCGTGCCCGTAGCGTGGCGAGCGCAGCGAGCCCGCAAGGGGCTCATTTGCGCTTCGCCACACTGTCGGTAAGCCCGCGGCCGCCCTCCCGGCGCCGGTATGCTAGTCACCGGGAGATCGTAGTAAACCCATATACACCTATACATAGCATATTAAACATGCATATATATATATATATGTACACACATATACAGTACACATATATATCATATGTGTGTGTGTGTGTGTGTGTGTGTGTGTGTGTGTGTGTGTGTTTATATGTATGTATGTATGTATGTATATACATGTGTGTATATATGTATGTATGCACATGGATATATATGTACTATAATTAAAATAAAGTACTTTTATTGCACTTGCAAGTGCCACCAGGAAGACAGCAGGCTGCAGAGGACGCTAGACAGTCATTAATAATACTCATGCAGCTAAAAAAAAAAAAAAAATTTTTTTTTTTTTTTTTTTTTTTAGTGGAGGGGGGTTTCTGGGTACTCGGAAACCCCCCCTGGGTGCGCCACTGGGGCCAGCTGCTGGAAGGCTGATATCTCTGGTTCTGGGCATAGTAGAGACAAGCTGCTAGGGTCCACCAAAACAGGAGAGTCTCAGCTTTTGGATTATACCCTCAGAAAAAAAAACTCTAAATCAGCCAGAACCTGAGATATTTGGCTGGGAAGAGCACATAACAGGCTCGGATGTTGACCACTGCTTTGAAGTCAGACATCTCCGGTTCCCCAGGGCCCATTTTCAAAAATCAGGTACCTCTGGAGAAAGGGGACCCTCAGCTATCAGCCTAGGGACCTTATACTCCTGGGTCCCTTGAGCAGGGGCGGAAGTCCCGGAGGCAGCGGAGTCGGCTGCCGCCGGGCTCCTAACCTGAAGAGGGCGCCTCGCAGCGCCCACTGACTTTACACAGATTGACATGCGGACGAGCGTCCGCATGTCAATCTGCGGTCTCCCTCCCTGCTGTGTTGGAGGGACACGGAGCGCATAGAGCGTCTCTCCTGTGTCCCTCCCTGGCTCTCTCCCCCGGCGGTCTAATACAGGAAGTGCCGTTCGTGAGCTCTGATTGGCTCACGAACCGGCACTTCCTGTATTAGACCAGCCGGGGGAGAGAGCCAGGGAGGGACACAGGAGAGACGCTCTATGCGCTCCGTGTCCCTCCAACACAAGGGGGGGGGCAGGCACTGGGGGCATATACCTGGCACTGGGGGGCATATACCTGGCACGAGGGGGGGAGACCTGGCACTGGGGGGCATATACCTGGCACTGGGGGGCATATACCTGGCACTGGGGGGGAAGACCTGGCACTGGGGGGCATATACCTGGCACTGGGGGGCATATACATGGCACTGTGGGGGAAGACCTGGCACTGGGGGCATATACCTGGCACTGGGGGGCATATACCTGGCACTGGGGGTGAAGACCTGGCACTGGGGGGCATACACCTGGCACTGGGGGGCATATACCTGGCACTGTGGGGGAAGACCTGGCACTGGGGGGCATATACCTGGCACTGGGGGGCATATACCTGGCACTGGGGCGGGGGGCATATGTGGCACTTGGGAGAGGGATATATTTGGCACTGGGGGCATATACCTGGCACTGTGGGGGAAGATCTGGCACTGGGGGCATATACCTGGCCCTGTGGGGGAATATCTGGCACTGGGGGCATATACCTGGCACTGGGTGCATATACCTGGCCCTGTGGGGGAATATCTGGCACTGGGGGCATATACCTGGCACTGTGGGGGGAAGATCTGGCACTGGGGGCATATACCTGGCCCTGTGGGGGAATATCTGGCACTGGGGGCATACACCTGGCACTGTGGGGGAAGATCTGGCACTGGGGGCATATACCTGGCCCTGTGGGGGGAATATCTGGCACTGGGGGCATATGCCTGGCACTGTGGAGGAATATCAGGCACTGGGGGCATATAGCTGGCACTGTGGGGGAGTAGGCACTGAGGGGGCATATGTGGCACTGTGGTGGAATATTTGGCACTGGGGGGAGCAGGCACTGAGGGGGCATATGTGGCACTGGAGGGGGGGTATATTTGGCACTGGGGGCATGTACCTGGCACTGGAGGCATATACCTGACACTGTGGGGGAATATCTGGCACTGGGGGCATATGTGGCACTGGGAGCACGGCCCTAGCAACAAGCACTACCCCCTAGCAACGAGCATGACACCCAGTGCATGAACCCCCTGGCAACGAGCATGACACCCTGAGCATGAAATCCCCTGGCACCGTGCATGGAACCGCTGGCAACGAGCATGACACCCAGTGCATGAAACCCCTGGCAACAAGCATGACACCCTGAGCATGAAAACCCCTGGCACCGTGCATGGAACCAAGAGCATGAAACCCCTGGCAACGAGCAGGTAATTTAAAAGTAATTAGAAGCCTTACTGTAGAACTTAATGTGTAATGGGCATTACGGTGTGTGGCATAATGTATCACGGACATTGCGGTGTGTGTCATAATGTGTCGGGCATTACGGTGTATGGTATACTATATCGCGGGCATTGTGATATGTGGTATAATGTCTCAGGCTCATTGTGGTGTGTGTTATACTGTGTCAAAGACATTGTATGTGCTATAATGTATCAAGGGCATTGCAGTGTGTAGCATAATGTATAATGGGCATTGTGATTCCTGTCATAATGTGTCACAGGCATTACGGTGTGTGGTATAATGTATCAGGGGCATTGCAGTGTGTAGCATAATGTATAACGGGCATTGCGATTCCTGTCATAATGTGTCGGGGGCATTACGGTGTGTGGCATAATGTGTCTGGGGCATTATGGTGTGTGCATATTGTGTCATGTGCATTATTGTGTGTGGCATAATATCTAAGGGCCACTGCAGTATGTGGCATAATGTATACTGGGCATTACTATAAGGAGGAAAAATTACAAATAATGTAAGGGGCATGAATCAGGATTATTTTTCTTTCCCGTCTGGGCGTGCAGGTTGGAAAACTGGGGTATAACGCAGTCTTTTCCTGCAATGTCACGCCCCTTTATGGTAAGCCACGCCCATCCCAACGAAGCCACACACCCTATACTGCCAATTATGGAGGGGGGGGGGGGGAAATAATTTTTTGGCTTGGGGGAGAAAAATTTCTAGTTACGTCACTGAACTGACTCATTCCTGTAAGCCGCCACTACAGCGCAAACCCCAGGAGAGTACGCTGGTGCGCGCCTGCTGTGGGAGGTAGGAGAGGAGCTGCTGCTACCGTTGCCCCGCTGCTGTGGGGAAGGGGGGGACGGAATGGATGGACACACATGCGAGGCGGTGTTTAAGAGCTGGTACCACGCTTGCCTTGGATTCCACTTCCTAATTGCGCTCTGCCTCCGGTAATTGGGGAGGAGAGAAGAGCCTTCTTTCACTACACAAGGTATCCATCTATGCTCCCTTTCTCCCTGTATAAGTGCACTGCCAGTATACTGTATGTATGTTTGTATATATAGATAGAGGTAGGGGTCTGGCACAGCCACATAATAGACTAATACATTGGGTGCCCTCACAGCAAAGTAGTTTAGCAAAATAGAGGTGTTGCGGCACTCCAATGATTTGCACACTGACACCAATTGAAGTAGTGCAACGTTTCAATGCCCGTTTAATAAATCTGCATTTTTGTCATATATACAATGACCCCCATTCTGCCTCATCCCGCCTCATATATACAATGACCCCTCATTCTGCCTATATATATATAGCCTGCAGGATCAATATTGGTGTGGTGTGTGTGTATGTGTATATATATATATATATATATATATATAAAATTTTATTTTTTTGCCTCTATATAGGGGGGCACCTGTATTTATATTGCCTCCGGGCGTCTAGGACGAACTTACGCCACTGCCCTTGAGCAACTGTCCATTGAACCCATACAAAAAGCCAGCCCTGCTTAGTTACAACACACCCATGAGGTAGCTGCCCAGTGTAATTTTTGTTTTTGAGCTGTCACCAGTAGCCCTGATCCCCAGCTTTTTTTTCTGTTCACTTTTATAATGACTTTTTCATTGCAAGATGGTTTTAAAGTTATCCTTTGGTTATCAATGTTGCTATTCCAAGGCATTTGGGTACACAACAATTTTGTCTTCCCACCTCCATTCCTGTCAGCTATTTTAGTTAATTGATTTATGGTTATTTCTGTCATTTGTTTCAGGTCATTAAAGTTTTCATCCAAATCCATCCAGTGGCAGGCCCAGACCAGGCTCCCCTGGTCAAAGGTCTGACCAGTGTACACCAACCGGGACCACAAACCACAAACCCCTAGTATGTCTTCAGGGATCCAATGTTACTACTGTGTGAAGTTTTCTTACAAATCCATCTAGCAGGCCCAAAACAGGTGGGCCTGTTCTGGGCCTGCTAGATGGATTTTAATGCGCCGCAGGGTTTTCATCGAGGATTGACAGTCTGCTGCCATTTGGAGGAGGTGGCGACGGCGCCCACTTCTCAAACAGAGGCTTGTCACCGCCGCTGCGGGGGAGAGTGGAGGCCAGGATCTCCTTCAGAGGATGGAGATTTCCTGGCCTCTAGGTAGCAGCTGCAGCGGCTGGCTTGTGAACCTCGTGGCTCATGCAGCCGGATGATGGTGTTGAGTTCTAGGACACAGCTCAGATCAGTCATGCATAAGAATGTGTTACACCCTCTGCTGCATTTCCATGTTGGAGCTATCACTGCTGCTTCTGTGTATGCAGCATCGATAGCAGCTCCAAACACATCTGAATCAGGCCCTATGTAAACAGGATGTCCATTGGCCACAGAATTAACATAAAGACGCAGTAGCAGCTGCAATAAAAGTGCTACTGCAACTGCATCCACCTCTGAATTACCCCCAGTGTGAGGAAAGGAAAGAGTCTGTCAGATTGATGAGGATGAAAGGAGAGGAGAAAGGGAGTAAATAAAATAGCCTGCGACTGGCTGATGTCTGGCTGATGCTTTACAGGGACAATCATTTAATAGATAAAACCAACCTAGTTTTACCTTTCAAATGATTGTCCCTGTTAAACATCTGCAAACTTGCTGGGAAGTTGCCGAATTTGTCCACAATTAACTTGACTTGTCTGTGGTGGTCAGAGGACTTGTTGAGGAGAGGACATTAGGGTACCACTGCCAGCAACCAGAGTAGCCACACTGCCGGGATGTAGTCATGTGCCGACTAACAGGGACTATTCCCACTCGTGGGTGTCCACGACACCAATAGAGTGATGAATAGAACCTGTGGCGAGCCACCGAGCCCGCAATGGACTTTGTTGCGCTCACCTCCCCCACAGGCATTCTGGAGACTGGGATCCCGGGGTTGGTATGGTGACCTCCGGGATCCCAAACGCCGGTCTCCCAATACCAACCCACACTGCCAGCAGTAGTGCAGCAACGTTGAAAACACAACCCTTCCTCATGTGTCAGTAACTAGTTGACTTAGAAAAAATCCAGAAACATCATTTAACATCGGTTAGAACCAATGTTTAGGACTAAACTATGTTTTCTGACCAATGTTAAAAATGTAGGTATTACAGATCAGGGGCGTATTAAGAGATAAGGGCACCTGTGTGCGGTCTCCGTCCCAGCCCACTCTTCCCTAGGTAGCAGCTTAGTAGTGCACAAGCACAGGTCTCTGGGGAAATGGCGTGGTGGCCATTTTCCCTGCAGTTTTTCTACTGTGCATGAGTAAATTGCCAGGAAAATGGCTACCGTGATTTGTGCATCGCTAGAGCTGCCAACACGCTACTCTGAGGTAAGTAATGAAAAATGGGTGCAGGGTATGCCGTGTTGGTCCCTCTGGACCCAGGGGAACATTGTGCACTGCACAACCTGCACCCATTCTAGATATGCAACTACTACCGATTTTTCTTTTGATTTCCCCATCCCTAGTCTGTATATCACAGATATATTGGTAAAACACCGATTGTTATTTGTGGAGTGTTCACTGTTCAGTAGAGGGAGTTGCAGAAGAAAAAGACTTTTTATGGTCGACATGCATTGGGTCAACAGGGTCAAAAGGTTGACACGTAAAACAGAGGAAAAGGTTGACAGGTTGACACGGTCAAGATCGATATAGAAATGGTTGATACAAAAATGGTCAACACAAGTTTGTTTTTTGTGTGTCATTTTGTATGCTTAACTATATCTAAGCAAAATTAGTGGAAGCGTGTACCCTCGTGGGCTCACTGCGCTTGCCACGATTTGGGCTAGGCTACTTTTTCCATTCATAGTCCACTTGGATGGTAAATGATTGAAGAGTTTAAATTATTTTAAAAAAATTCAAAAAACATGTGTCGACTATTGTCATGTTGAACTTTTGAAATTGTCGACCTTTTGTACCTGTCAATCTTTATCACCGTTGACCTTTCTATAACTGTCAACCTCATGCATGTTGACCATATGGTGTCAACATATTGACTGTCGATCTATCATCCAGGACCTTATGGACCTATCTCTTTAGGTGGCCATACACTACCGCGACATATCTTAAGTTGATGTTGCATGTGATTTCCCTTGAACTTCCCGGCAGCTTCCCGGTAGTCCTGTACTTATGATTTTGTATTTTCACATACGATTTACTCATGATATATTGCATGCAATCTATCAAGCGGTGACATAGATTGCATAAGATATATCGACAGCAAACACATTACTCACGATTTATCTTAAGATTTCTAAAGGGCCCCATTCACTAGAACGATTTTGCTCAATTTCAGCTCAATTTGGCCATTCGGGCCGATATATATAGGGGGAAATCGTGCATTTTTGCTGTGTATCCAATCCGATGCGCGACCCCGTGAGCGTCGGGTCGACTCCTCCAGGTCATTGGTGCAGGACTCGAAATATGTCTGGAACAAAAGGAATTGTATGGAATCGTATGTAAAAAGTGTGGTTTTTGTGCTCGCGATGTATCATATGCGATCTGTCATTCTCAGGACACTCCCATCAGCAGCAGCAGCAGCAAAATAGCACGCGACTACGCAGCAGGAGAAGAGCCCAGATCCTCAGAAATCTGATATTTAATAAATCAAGTAGGTATTTGCACTCATTGAGCACACTGACCACCAATGTAATCACACTGACCACCAATGTATATTGTTCACATTTTATTATTTTCAGGTGGGCCCCCAAGTCATTTTAAAAACCCCTGTTTTCCCCGCCACAGTCCCGCCATGCTGCACCATGTGTTTCAGGGGCCCCAAAGGCATTTAATCCCCCTTATGGCCATGTGTTTTCCCCGCCACTGTCCCGCCATGCTGCACCATGTGTTTCAGGGGCCCCAAAGGCATTTAATCCCCCTTATAGCCATGTGTTTTCTCCTCCACTGTCCCGCCATGCTGCACCATGTGTTTTAGGGGCCCCAAAGCCATTTAATCCCCCTAATTGACCATTAGCACCATTGATGTTTGTGTAATGAGGAAAGTATTTACTTAAAAATTTTTACTTTTTATTAAAAACATATTTCAAAATAAACACATTGTAAACCAAAAACCATTTAACCATATACCTTAAATAAAACCATTTGTAAAACTCTAATATGTACCCCACTTTTTTTACATTACAGATATGTCTACCGATTCAGACATTGATTTTATTACCGGCCTTTTGGAGATATACCGCGGCCACGAATGTTTGTGGAAAGTAAAGGCCAAGGGCTATTCGGATAAAGTCCGCCGGAATGCCGCATTGGAAGAGTTAGTGGTGCACTGCAAGCCCTTTGTGTCCGTGGCGGACAAAGAATGGGTGGAAAAAAAAATACAGAACCTGTGCACAGTGTTCCTTAAGGAACATAAAAAAATACAAGAGTCGAAAAAGTCTGGAGCCGGTTCGGCCCAGATACACAAAACAATGCTGTGGTACTACAGCATGCTCGAGTTTCTCCTGGACCAGGAGCATACCCGGACGGGTTTCACCTCGCTCCCTCGGACTGCCACACCTGACCCTGAAGATGTTGAGCCATCTCTTTCGGCATCTGTAAGTATAATTTTTTAAAAACGTATTTCAGTTGCGCAAAGTTCCACCAACAGTCCAACACATGACACTAATTAAATGTGGTCCTCCTGCCAATCAACTGCACCCACCACGTTAAAATAGGCCAGGTGCTCATCCCTCACCTGTTTTGCCCATAGGTTTGCACAAGAATGGAATGGAGGTGGTTCCACAGATGGAAACGGTGAAGCCTTGTCTAGGTGTTCAAGGTCTGGTTCTTCTGCCATTCCTCTGGGTGGTTTTGCTGCAAAAATAGTTATGCAGGACACAGCAGCCAGTCACCACCCAATCAATCTTCTCCACCTGCAAATTGATAGCCGTAAGGAATATGCAGAAGCGGCTAGAGAGGATACAAAAAGTGTTCTCTACAATTCGTCGTGCGTGGGAAAGCCTATAACTGTAGATGTGCTTCTCCCTTGTCAGGTGCCTTTGGGGGTATGGCTTCATAATGTTCATGTGGAGTGCGAATGCCTCCTCAGCCACGAAAAAAAATTGAGGCCGTGCTGGGTTTGCTCCCTAGATGGCAAGCTCAGGGTCTTTGTGGTGAGCCGCTCGTAGAAGGTGGTATTCTTCAGCGAGCCCTCGTTTGATGTACGCCTGTTTTTGCCAACATCAATGAAGATGAATTCATAGTTGGCATTCACCACTGCCATCAGCACGATGCTGAAATACCCTTTATAATTTATATAAAGGGAGCCGCTGTTTGCAGGAGGGTAGATGCGGACGTGCTTGCCATCTATCGCTCCCCCACAGTTCGGGAAATGCCAGGTGGTAGCAAACTCCTCTGCCATGGTTTGCCATTCAGATGTACTTGCAGGGAGCTAGAATAAAAGAGATTAAAAATTCAGAAAACATGTATTTAAACTTTGTTTTTTGCTTCTAACCACTACAGATTTCAAGTGTGGAGATTCCCTCCACCCCAGACTTGAGCCTCAGCTTGGAGACCAAGGATTCCCAGTCCCAACTGCCGACCCCAGAAAGACCTGACACCTCTGACACATCAGCAGCACTAGCTCCTCCGCCGCCCCCCGGAAGAGAGCTCAAAAGTAGAAACACACCGCCCAAGAGGGCGAAGATCTCATCTTCGAAGAGACCAAGACCAGACTCCCCCCCCCCCGCCCCCCGACCAGTCGGAGCATATTGAGAGGCTTTGCCTCAAAATAATAAGTAAAGCACGAAAGTCACAACTGCACGACGATGTGGTCCTATTTGACCGCAGGGTGCTCTCTATACCAACCCCCCAAACCCAGCGAATCCTGCCCACCCAACCACAGCCTACTCCCCCATCCACCTGCTTCATGGCTTCTCGGCTATGCTGGAGGCAGAGGAGGACATGCCTCTGTTTGAGGATTTATAGGCAAGTTAAAAATTCCCCAAAAATATGGTGCAGTATAGGCTATATGTTGTTTTAGGCCCAGATTTTTGGGGGAGGATACACGCATGCCGTTGCTGCATGAAAATGGGGCCGGGACCATTCATTGTGCACTTAACAGCATGTGTGTATTCTCCCTATAAAATCTGGGGCCAAAACACCATTTAGCCCACCATCTTAGGAGTTTTTGTACCGCTCCATATTTTTTGGGAAATAAACTTTTAACAAAACAGTTATTTATTTGTTTTACTGCTTTCAATATATATTTATTTTTTATTTAAAATTGCAATTTCATGCCATGTTGGCAAAAAAATGCATAAAGTTCTATGTGCCATGTTGGCAAATCATTGCATAGTTTATGCACAGTTGTTTAAAAGAAGAAGAAAAAAGACCAAACACTTTTTTTTTTACTATAAACAGTTTAAAAGTAACTAAACAGGTGTGGTGTCTTTTCTTTACCTTTAAATACTGGTCCTGCAGCACCTTCACAATGGCCTTGCAGGTTTCAGGGATGATTTGACCCAAAGCCTGGGCTGAGATGACGGTCCCGTACTTCAGGTCCTCCAACGACCGCCCTGTAGCCAGGAACCTCAGCGTAGCAGTCAGCCTTTCCTCAGCAGGGATGGCCCTCTGCATCTTGGTGTCCTGCCTCTCAATGTACGGTGTCACAAGGCCCAGCAACTCCTGGAAGGTAGCGTCATCCATTCGCAGATAGTTGCGATAATCTGCAGGGTTATTGTCCTTAATCTCAGTCAGGAGCAACATGTGAGAGAGAGTCCCCCTCTTCAACAGCCACTCCTTGCTCCAAATAGAGATGAGCGGGTTCGGTTTCTTTGAATCCGAACCCGCACGAACTTCACTTTTTTTTCCACGGGTCCGAGCGACTCGGATCTTCCCGCCTTGCTCGGTTAACCCGAGCGCGCCCGAACGTCATCATGACGCTGTCGGATTCTCGCGAGGCTCGGATTCTATCGCGAGACTCGGATTCTATATAAGGAGCCGCGCGTCGCCGCCATTTTCACTCGTGCATTGAGATTGATAGGGAGAGGACGTGTCTGGCGTCCTCTCCATTAGAATAGAGATAGATAGATTAGATAGAGAGAGATTGTGCAGAGTCGCAGACAGAGTTAGTTTACCACAGTCAGTGACCAGTGCAGTTGCTAGTTAACTTTTATTTAATATAATATATCCGTTCACTTCTCTCTGCTATATCCGTTCTCTGCCTGAAAAAAAAAACGATACACAGCACAGTCAGTCACACAGTGTGACTCAGTCTGTGTGCACTCAGCTCAGCCCAGTGTGCTGCACAGTCATCAATGTATAAATTAAAAGCTTATAATTAATTGTGGGGGAGACTGGGGAGCACTGCAGGTTGTTAGCAGGAGCCAGGAGTACAATTATATTAATTAACAGTGCACACTTTTGCTGCAGGAGTGGTGACCAGTGCCTGACCACCAGTATAGTATTGTTGTATACTACTAATGTCTCTTTAAATATCAACCAGTCTATATTAGCAGCAGACACAGTACAGTGCGGTAGTTCACGGCTGTGGCTACCTCTGTGTCGGCACACGGCAGGCAGTCCGTCCGACCAGAATTGTATTATTTATTATTATATACCTACCACCTAACCGTGGTTTTTTTTTCATTCTTTATACCGTCATAGTGTCATCCTAATTGTTACGAGTATACTACTATCTCTTTATCAACCAGTGTACAGTGCGGTAGTTCACGGCTGTGGCTACCTCTGTGTCGGCACACGGCAGGCAGTCCGTCCGACCAGAATTGTATTATTTATTATTATATACCTACCACCTAACCGTGGTTTTTTTTTCATTCTTTATACCGTCATAGTGTCATCCTAATTGTTACGAGTATACTACTATCTCTTTATCAACCAGTGTACAGTGCGGTAGTTCACGGCTGTGGCTACCTCTGTGTCGGCACACGGCAGGCAGTCCGTCCGACCAGAATTGTATTATTTATTATTATATACCTACCACCTAACCGTGGTTTTTTTTTCATTCTTTATACCGTCATAGTGTCATCCTAATTGTTACGAGTATACTACTATCTCTTTATCAACCAGTGTACAGTGCGGTAGTTCACGGCTGTGGCTACCTCTGTGTCGGCACACGGCAGGCAGTCCGTCCGACCAGAATTGTATTATTTATTATTATATACCTACCACCTAACCGTGGTTTTTTTTTCATTCTTTATACCGTCATAGTGTCATCCTAATTGTTACGAGTATACTACTATCTCTTTATCAACCAGTGTACAGTGCGGTAGTTCACGGCTGTGGCTACCTCTGTGTCGGCACACGGCAGGCAGTCCGTCCGACCAGAATTGTATTATTTATTATTATATACCTACCACCTAACCGTGGTTTTTTTTTCATTCTTTATACCGTCATAGTGTCATCCTAATTGTTACGAGTATACTACTATCTCTTTATCAACCAGTGTACAGTGCGGTAGTTCACGGCTGTGGCTACCTCTGTGTCGGCAGTCGGCAGGCAGTCCGTCCATCCATAATTGTATTATTATTATAATATATACCACCTAACCGTGGTTTTTTTTTCATTCTTTATACCGTCATAGTGTCATACTAGTTGTTACGAGTATACTACTATCTCTTTATCAACCAGTGTACAGTGCGGTAGTTCACGGCTGTGGCTACCTCTGTGTCGGCAGTCGGCAGGCAGTCCGTCCATCCATAATTGTATTATTATTATAATATATACCACCTAACTGTGGTTTTTTTTGCATTCTTTATACCGTCGTCATAGTGTCATACTAGTTGTTACGAGTATACTACTATCTCTTTATCAACCAGTGTACAGTGCGGTAGTTCACGGCTGTGGCTACCTCTGTGTCGGCAGTCGGCAGGCAGTCCGTCCATCCATAATTGTATTATTATTATAATATATACCACCTAACCGTGTTTTTTTTTTCATTCTTTATACCGTCGTCATAGTGTCATACTAGTTGTTACGAGTATACTACTATCTCTTTATCAACCAGTGTACAGTGCGGTAGTTCACGGCTGTGGCTACCTCTGTGTCGGCAGTCGGCAGGCAGTCCGTCCATCCATAATTGTATTATTATTATAATATATACCACCTAACCGTGGTTTTTTTTTCATTCTTTATACCGTCGTCATAGTGTCATACTAGTTGTTACGAGTATACTACTATCTCTTTATCAACCAGTGTACAGTGCGGTAGTTCACGGCTGTGGCTACCTCTGTGTCGGCAGTCGGCAGGCAGTCCGTCCATCCATAATTGTATTATTATTATAATATATACCACCTAACCGTGGTTTTTTTATACCACCTAACCGTGGCAGTCCGTCCATAATTGTATACTAGTATCCAATCCATCCATCTCCATTGTTTACCTGAGGTGCCTTTTAGTTCTGCCTATAAAATATGGAGAACAAAAAAGTTGAGGTTCCAAAATTAGGGAAAGATCAAGATCCACTTCCACCTCGTGCTGAAGCTGCTGCCACTAGTCATGGCCGAGACAATGAAATGCCAGCAACGTCGTCTGCCAAGGCCGATGCCCAATGTCATAGTACAGAGCATGTCAAATCCAAAACACCAAATATCAGAAAAAAAAGGACTCCAAAACCTAAAATAAAATTGTCGGAGGAGAAGCGTAAACTTGCCAATATGCCATTTACCACACGGAGTGGCAAGGAACGGCTGAGGCCCTGGCCTATGTTCATGGCTAGTGGTTCAGCTTCACATGAGGATGGAAGCACTCAGCCTCTCGCTAGAAAACTGAAAAGACTCAAGCTGGCAAAAGCACCGCAAAGAACTGTGCGTTCTTTGAAATCCCAAATCCACAAGGAGAGTCCAATTGTGTCGTTTGCGATGCCTGACCTTCCCAACACTGGACGTGAAGAGCATGCGCCTTCCACTATTTGCATGCCCCCTGCAAGTGCTGGAAGGAGCACCCGCAGTCCAGTTCCTGATAGTCAGATTGAAGATGTCAGTGTTGAAGTACACCAGGATGAGGAGGATATGGGTGTTGCTGGCGCTGGGGAGGAAATTGACCAGGAGGATTCTGATGGTGAGGTGGTTTGTTTAAGTCAGGCACCCGGGGAGACACCTGTTGTCCGTGGGAGGAATATGGCCGTTGACATGCCAGGTGAAAATACCAAAAAAATCAGCTCTTCGGTGTGGAGGTATTTCACCAGAAATGCGGACAACAGGTGTCAAGCCGTGTGTTCCCTTTGTCAAGCTGTAATAAGTAGGGGTAAGGACGTTAACCACCTCGGAACATCCTCCCTTATACGTCACCTGCAGCGCATTCATAATAAGTCAGTGACAAGTTCAAAAACTTTGGGTGACAGCGGAAGCAGTCCACTGACCAGTAAATCCCTTCCTCTTGTAACCAAGCTCACGCAAACCACCCCACCAACTCCCTCAGTGTCAATTTCCTCCTTCCCCAGGAATGCCAATAGTCCTGCAGGCCATGTCACTGGCAAGTCTGACGAGTCCTCTCCTGCCTGGGATTCCTCCGATGCATCCTTGCGTGTAACGCCTACTGCTGCTGGCGCTGCTGTTGTTGCCGCTGGGAGTCGATGGTCATCCCAGAGGGGAAGTCGTAAGCCCACTTGTACTACTTCCAGTAAGCAATTGACTGTTCAACAGTCCTTTGCGAGGAAGATGAAATATCACAGCAGTCATCCTACTGCAAAGCGGATAACTGAGTCCTTGACAACTATGTTGGTGTTAGACGTGCGTCCGGTATCCGCCGTTAGTTCACAGGGAACTAGACAATTTATTGAGGCAGTGTGCCCCCGTTACCAAATACCATCTAGGTTCCACTTCTCTAGGCAGGCGATACCGAGAATGTACACGGACGTCAGAAAAAGACTCACCAGTCTCCTAAAAAATGCAGTTGTACCCAATGTCCACTTAACCACGGACATGTGGACAAGTGGAGCAGGGCAGGGTTAGGACTATATGACTGTGACAGCCCACTGGGTAGATGTATGGACTCCCGCCGCAAGAACAGCAGCGGCGGCACCAGTAGCAGCATCTCGCAAACGCCAACTCTTTCCTAGGCAGGCTACGCTTTGTATCACCGCTTTCCAGAATACGCACACAGCTGAAAACCTCTTACGGCAACTGAGGAAGATCATCGCGGAATGGCTTACCCCAATTGGACTCTCCTGTGGATTTGTGGCATCGGACAACGCCAGCAATATTGTGTGTGCATTAAATATGGGCAAATTCCAGCACGTCCCATGTTTTGCACATACCTTGAATTTGGTGGTGCAGAATTTTTTAAAAAACGACAGGGGCGTGCAAGAGATGCTGTCGGTGGCCAGAAAAATTGCGGGACACTTTCGGCGTACAGGCACCACGTACAGAAGACTGGAGCACCACCAAAAACTACTGAACCTGCCCTGCCATCATCTGAAGCAAGAAGTGGTAACGAGGTGGAATTCAACCCTCTATATGCTTCAGAGGTTGGAGGAGCAGCAAAAGGCCATTCAAGCCTATACAATTGAGCACGATATAGGAGATGGAATGCACCTGTCTCAAGTGCAGTGGAGAATGATTTCAACGTTGTGCAAGGTTCTGATGCCCTTTGAACTTGCCACACGTGAAGTCAGTTCAGACACTGCCAGCCTGAGTCAGGTCATTCCCCTCATCAGGCTTTTGCAGAAGAAGCTGGAGGCATTGAAGAAGGAGCTAACACGGAGCGATTCCGCTAGGCATGTGGGACTTGTGGATGCAGCCCTTAATTCGCTTAACAAGGATTCACGGGTGGTCAATCTGTTGAAATCAGAGCACTACATTTTGGCCACCGTGCTCGATCCTAGATTTAAAGCCTACCTTGGATCTCTCTTTCCGGCAGACACAGGTCTGCTGGGGTTGAAAGACCTGCTGGTGACAAAATTGTCAAGTCAAGCGGAACGCGACCTGTCAACATCTCCTCCTTCACATTCTCCCGCAACTGGGGGTGCGAGGAAAAGGCTCAGAATTCCGAGCCCACCCGCTGGCGGTGATGCAGGGCAGTCTGGAGCGACTGCTGATGCTGACATCTGGTCCGGACTGAAGGACCTGACAACGATTACGGACATGTCGTCTACTGTCACTGCATATGATTCTCTCAACATTGATAGAATGGTGGAGGATTATATGAGTGACCGCATCCAAGTAGGCACGTCACACAGTCCGTACTTATACTGGCAGGAAAAAGAGGCAATTTGGAGGCCCTTGCACAAACTGGCTTTATTCTACCTAAGTTGCCCTCCCACAAGTGTGTACTCCGAAAGAGTGTTTAGTGCCGCCGCTCACCTTGTCAGCAATCGGCGTACGAGGTTACATCCAGAAAATGTGGAGAAGATGATGTTCATTAAAATGAATTATAATCAATTCCTCCGCGGAGACATTGACCAGCAGCAATTGCCTCCACAAAGTACACAGGGAGCTGAGATGGTGGATTCCAGTGGGGACGAATTGATAATCTGTGAGGAGGGGGATGTACACGGTGATATATCGGAGGGTGAAGATGAGGTGGACATCTTGCCTCTGTAGAGCCAGTTTGTGCAAGGAGAGATTAATTGCTTCTTTTTTGGGGGGGGTCCAAACCAACCCGTCATATCAGTCACAGTCGTGTGGCAGACCCTGTCACTGAAATGATGGGTTGGTTAAAGTGTGCATGTCCTGTTTTGTTTATACAACATAAGGGTGGGTGGGAGGGCCCAAGGATAATTCCATCTTGCACCTCTTTTTTCTTTTCTTTTTCTTTGCATCATGTGCTGATTGGGGAGGGTTTTTTGGAAGGGACATCCTGCGTGACACTGCAGTGCCACTCCTAGATGGGCCCGGTGTTTGTGTCGGCCACTAGGGTCGCTAATCTTACTCACACAGCTACCTCATTGCGCCTCTTTTTTTCTTTGCGTCATGTGCTGTTTGGGGAGGGTTTTTTGGAAGGGACATCCTGCGTGACACTGCAGTGCCACTCCTAGATGTGCCCGGTGTTTGTGTCGGCCACTAGGGTCGCTAATCTTACTCACACAGTCAGCTACCTCATTGCGCCTCTTTTTTTCTTTGCGTCATGTGCTGTTTGGGGAGGGTTTTTTGGAAGGGCCATCCTGCGTGACACTGCAGTGCCACTCCTAGATGGGCCCGGTGTTTGTGTCGGCCACTAGGGTCGCTTATCTTACTCACACAGCGACCTCGGTGCAAATTTTAGGACTAAAAATAATATTGTGAGGTGTGATGTGTTCAGAATAGGCTGAAAATGAGTGTAAATTATGTTTTTTGAGGTTAATAATACTTTGGGATCAAAATTACCCCCAAATTCTATGATTTAAGCTGTTTTTTAGGGTTTTTTTAAAAAAACACCCGAATCCAAAACACACCCGAATCCGACAAAAAAAATTCGGTGAGGTTTTGCCAAAACGCGGTCGAACCCAAAACACGGCCGCGGAACCGAACCCAAAACCAAAACACAAAACCCGAAAAATTTCCGGCGCTCATCTCTAGCTCCAAACCCTCTTCCGTTTCAGATCCCTGTCACGTTTCAGCTTCAAATAGCCATAGGCTAACAGAAGCTCATACCTGTCGGACTCCATCTCAAAATAGGGTATAGCACTTTGTTTAAACAAGCCAAACAAAGCAAAGCACACTAGCAATGTGAAACGCTCGGAAGGTATAAACTAGAGATGAGCGGGTTCGGTTCCTCGGAATCCGAACCCGCCCAAACTTCAGGTTTTTTTACACGGGTCCGAGCGACTCGGATCTTCCCGCCTTGCTCGGTTAACCCGAGCGCGCCCGAACGTCATCATCACGCTGTCGGATTCTCGCGAGGCTCGGATTCTATCGTGAGACTCGGATTCTATATAAGGAGCCGCGCGTCGCCGCCATTTTCACACGTGCATTGAGATTGATAGGGAGAGGACGTGGCTGGCGTCCTCTCCGTTTAGAAATAGATAGGAGAGTGAGAGTGAGACACTTCATTTACTGGAGCTTAGGAGGAGTACTCAGAGAGTGCAGAATTTTGCTGATAGTAGTTAGTTAGTTATACTAGTGACTGACCAGTGAGACCACCAGTGCAGTTTTATTATTATTTAATATAATCCGTTCTCTGCCTGAAAAAAACGATACACAGTGACTCAGTCACATACCATATCTGTGCTCAGCCCAGTGTGCTGCATCATCTATGTATAATATCTGACTGTGCTCACACAGCTT
Organism: Pseudophryne corroboree; assembly: GCF_028390025.1. NCBI lineage: Eukaryota > Metazoa > Chordata > Amphibia > Anura > Myobatrachidae > Pseudophryne > Pseudophryne corroboree. Next base: position 80,580,772 of record NC_086454.1, read on the forward strand.
AATTGTGGGGGAGACTGGGGAGCAGTTATAGGTTATAGCAGGAGCCAGGAGTACATATTAAACAGTGCACACTTTTGCTGCCAGAGTGCCACTGCCAGTGTGACTGACCAGTGACCTGACCACACTGACCACCAGTATATTGTGATTGTCTGCCTGAAAAAGTTAAACACTCGTCGTGTGAGTTGTGTGGTGTTTTTTTATTCTATAAAAAACTCATTCTGCTGACAGACAGTGTCCAGCAGGTCCGTCATTATATAATATATACCTGTCCGGCTGCAGTAGTGATATATATATATTTTTTATATCATTATTTATCATCCAGTCTATACTAGCAGCAGACACAGTACGGTAGTTCACGGCTGTAGCTACCTCTGTGTCGGCACTCGGCAGTCCATCCATAATTGTATACCACCTACCCGTGGTTTTTTTTTTCTTTCTTCTTTATATATACTACTTCTCATTATCATCCAGTCTATATTAGCAGCAGACACAGTACAGTACGGTAGTCCACGGCTGTAGCTATCTCTGTGTCGGCACTCGGCAGTCCATCCATAATTGTATACCACCTACCCGTGTTTTTTTTTTTTCTTTCTTCTTTATACATACTACATCTCATTATCAACCAGTCTATATTAGCAGCAGACACAGTACGGTAGTCCACGGCTTTAGCTACCTCTGTGTCGGCACTCGGCAGTCCATCCATAATTGTATACCATCTACCCGTGTTTTTTTTTTTCTTTCTTCTTTATACATACTACATCTCATTATCAACCAGTCTATATTAGCAGCAGACACAGTACGGTAGTCCACGGCTGTAGCTACCTCTGTGTCGGCACTCGGCAGTCCATCCATAATTGTATACCACCTACCCGTGGTTTTTTCTTTCTTTCTTCTTTATACATACTACATCTCATTATCAACCAGTCTATATTAGCAGCAGACACAGTACGGTAGTTCACGGCTGTAGCTACCTCTGTGTCGGCACTCGGCAGTCCATCCATAATTGTATACCACCTACCCGTGGTTTTTTCTTTCTTTCTTCTTTATACATACTACATCTCATTATCAACCAGTCTATATTAGCAGCAGACACAGTACAGTACGGTAGTTCACGGCTGTAGCTACCTCTGTGTCGGCACTCGGCAGTCCATCCATAATTGTATACCACCTACCCGTGTTTTTTTTTCTTCTTTCTTCTTTATACATACTACATCTCATTATCATCCAGTCTATATTAGCAGCAGACACAGTACAGTACGGTAGTCCACGGCTGTAGCTATCTCTGTGTCGGCACTCGGCAGTCCATCCATAATTGTATACCACCTACCCGTGGTTTTTTTTTCTTTCTTCTTTATACATACTACATCTCATTATCAACCAGTCTATATTAGCAGCAGACACAGTACGGTAGTCCACGGCTGTAGCTACCTCTGTGTCGGCACTCGGCAGTCCATCCATAATTGTATACCACCTACCCGTGGTTTTTTTTTCTTTCTTTATACAAACTACATCTCATTATCAACCAGTCTATATTAGCAGCAGACACAGTACGGTAGTCCACGGCTGTAGCTACCTCTGTGTCGGCACTCGGCAGTCCATCCATAATTGTATACCACCTACCCGTGGTTTTTTTTTTCTTTCTTCTTTATACATACTACATCTCATTATCAACCAGTCTATATTAGCAGCAGACACAGTACGGTAGTTCACGGCTGTAGCTACCTCTGTGTCGGCACTCGGCAGTCCATCCATAATTGTATACCACCTACCCGTGGTTTTTTTTTTCTTTCTTCTTTATACATACTACATCTCATTATCAACCAGTCTATATTAGCAGCAGACACAGTACAGTACGGTAGTCCACGGCTGTAGCTATCTCTGTGTCGGCACTCGGCAGTCCATCCATAATTGTATACCACCTACCCGTGGTTTTTTTTTCTTTCTTCTTTATACATACTACATCTCATTATCAACCAGTCTATATTAGCAGCAGACACAGTACAGTACGGTAGTCCACGGCTGTAGCTACCTCTGTGTCGGCACTCGGCAGTCCATCCATAATTGTATACCACCTACCCGTGGTTTTTTTTTTCTTTCTTCTTTATACATACTACATCTCATTATCAACCAGTCTATATTAGCAGCAGACACAGTACAGTACGGTAGTCCACGGCTGTAGCTACCTCTGTGTCGGCACTCGGCAGTCCATCCATAATTGTATACCACCTACCCGTGGTTTTTCTTTTCTTTCTTCTTTATACATACTACATCTCATTATCAACCAGTCTATATTAGCAGCAGACACAGTACGGTAGTTCACGGCTGTAGCTACCTCTGTGTCGGCACTCGGCAGTCCATCCATAATTGTATACCACCTACCCGTGGTTTTTTTTTTCTTTCTTCTTTATACATACTGCATCTCATTATCAACCAGTCTATATTAGCAGCAGACACAGTACAGTACGGTAGTCCACGGCTGTAGCTACCTCTGTGTCGGCACTCGGCAGTCCATCCATAATTGTATATCACCTACCCGTGGTTTTTTTTTTCTTTCTTCTTTATACATACTACATCTCATTATCATCCAGTCTATATTAGCAGCAGACACAGTACAGTACGGTAGTCCACGGCTGTAGCTATCTCTGTGTCGGCACTCGGCAGTCCATCCATAATTGTATACCACCTACCCGTGGTTTTTTTTTTCTTTCTTCTTTATACATACTACATCTCATTATCATCCAGTCTATATTAGCAGCAGACACAGTACAGTACGGTAGTCCACGGCTGTAGCTATCTCTGTGTCGGCACTCGGCAGTCCATCCATAATTGTATACCACCTACCCGTGGTTTTTTTTTTCTTTCTTCTTTATACATACTACATCTCATTATCAACCAGTCTATATTAGCAGCAGACACAGTACAGTACGGTAGTCCACGGCTGTAGCTACCTCTGTGTCGGCACTCGGCAGTCCATCCATAATTGTATACCACCTACCCGTGGTTTTTTTTTTCTTTCTTCTTTATACATACTACATCTCATTATCAACCAGTCTATATTAGCAGCAGACACAGTACGGTAGTTCACGGCTGTAGCTACCTCTGTGTCGGCACTCGGCAGTCCATCCATAATTGTATACTAGTATCCATCCATCTCCATTGTTTACCTGAGGTGCCTTTTAGTTGTGCCTATTAAAATATGGAGAACAAAAATGTTGAGGTTCCAAAATTAGGGAAAGATCAAGATCCACTTCCACCTCGTGCTGAAGCTGCTGCCACTAGTCATGGCCGAGACGATGAAATGCCAGCAACGTCGTCTGCCAAGGCCGATGCCCAATGTCATAGTACAGAGCATGTCAAATCCAAAACACCAAATATCAGTAAAAAAAGGACTCCAAAACCTAAAATAAAATTGTCGGAGGAGAAGCGTAAACTTGCCAATATGCCATTTACCACACGGAGTGGCAAGGAACGGCTGAGGCCCTGGCCTATGTTCATGGCTAGTGGTTCAGCTTCACATGAGGATGGAAGCACTCAGCCTCTCGCTAGAAAACTGAAAAGACTCAAGCTGGCAAAAGCACCGCAAAGAACTGTGCGTTCTTCGAAATCCCAAATCCACAAGGAGAGTCCAATTGTGTCGGTTGCGATGCCTGACCTTCCCAACACTGGACGTGAAGAGCATGCGCCTTCCACCATTTGCACGCCCCCTGCAAGTGCTGGAAGGAGCACCCGCAGTCCAGTTCCTGATAGTCAGATTGAAGATGTCAGTGTTGAAGTACACCAGGATGAGGAGGATATGGGTGTTGCTGGCGCTGGGGAGGAAATTGACCAGGAGGATTCTGATGGTGAGGTGGTTTGTTTAAGTCAGGCACCCGGGGAGACACCTGTTGTCCGTGGGAGGAATATGGCCACTGACATGCCTGGTGAAAATACCAAAAAAATCAGCTCTTCGGTGTGGAAGTATTTCAACAGAAATGCGGACAACAGGTGTCAAGCCGTGTGTTGCCTTTGTCAAGCTGTAATAAGTAGGGGTAAGGACGTTAACCACCTCGGAACATCCTCCCTTATACGTCACCTGCAGCGCATTCATAATAAGTCAGTGACAAGTTCAAAAACTTTGGGCGACAGCGGAAGCAGTCCACTGACCAGTAAATCCCTTCCTCTTGTAACCAAGCTCACGCAAACCACCCCACCAACTCCCTCAGTGTCAATTTCCTCCTTCCCCAGGAATGCCAATAGTCCTGCAGGCCATGTCACTGGCAATTCTGACGAGTCCTCTCCTGCCTGGGATTCCTCCGATGCATCCTTGCGTGTAACGCCTACTGCTGCTGGCGCTGCTGTTGTTGCTGCTGGGAGTCGATGGTCATCCCAGAGGGGAAGTCGTAAGCCCACTTGTACTACTTCCAGTAAGCAATTGACTGTTCAACAGTCCTTTGCGAGGAAGATGAAATATCACAGCAGTCATCCTGCTGCAAAGCGGATAACTGAGACCTTGACAACTATGTTGGTGTTAGACGTGCGTCCGGTATCCGCCGTTAGTTCACAGGGAACTAGACAATTTATTGAGGCAGTGTGCCCCCGTTACCAAATACCATCTAGGTTCCACTTCTCTAGGCAGGCGATACCGAGAATGTACACGGACGTCAGAAAAAGACTCACCAGTGTCCTAAAAAATGCAGTTGTACCCAATGTCCACTTAACCACGGACATGTGGACAAGTGGAGCAGGGCAGGGTCAGGACTATATGACTGTGACAGCCCACTGGGTAGATGTATGGACTCCCGCCGCAAGAACAGCAGCGGCGGCACCAGTAGCAGCATCTCGCAAACGCCAACTCTTTCCTAGGCAGGCTACGCTTTGTATCACCGCTTTCCAGAATACGCACACAGCTGAAAACCTCTTACGGCAACTGAGGAAGATCATCGCGGAATGGCTTACCCCAATTGGACTCTCCTGTGGATTTGTGGCATCGGACAACGCCAGCAATATTGTGTGTGCATTAAATATGGGCAAATTCCAGCACGTCCCATGTTTTGCACATACCTTGAATTTGGTGGTGCAGAATTTTTTAAAAAACGACAGGGGCGTGCAAGAGATGCTGTCGGTGGCCAGAAGAATTGCGGGACACTTTCGGCGTACAGGCACCACGTACAGAAGACTGGAGCACCACCAAAAACTACTGAACCTGCCCTGCCATCATCTGAAGCAAGAAGTGGTAACGAGGTGGAATTCAACCCTCTATATGCTTCAGAGGTTGGAGGAGCAGCAAAAGGCCATTCAAGCCTATACAATTGAGCACGATATAGGAGGTGGAATGCACCTGTCTCAAGCGCAGTGGAGAATGATTTCAACGTTGTGCAAGGTTCTGATGCCCTTTGAACTTGCCACACGTGAAGTCAGTTCAGACACTGCCAGCCTGAGTCAGGTCATTCCCCTCATCAGGCTTTTGCAGAAGAAGCTGGAGACATTGAAGGAGGAGCTAACACGGAGCGATTCCGCTAGGCATGTGGGACTTGTGGATGGAGCCCTTAATTCGCTTAACAAGGATTCACGGGTGGTCAATCTGTTGAATTCAGAGCACTACATTTTGGCCACCGTGCTCGATCCTAGATTTAAAGCCTACCTTGGATCTCTCTTTCCGGCAGACACAAGTCTGCTGGGGTTGAAAGACCTGCTGGTGAGAAAATTGTCAAGTCAAGCGGAACGCGACCTATCAACATCTCCTCCTTCACATTCTCCCGCAACTGGGGGTGCGAGGAAAAGGCTCAGAATTCCGAGCCCACCCGCTGGCGGTGATGCAGGGCAGTCTGGAGCGACTGCTGATGCTGACATCTGGTCCGGACTGAAGGACCTGACAACGATTACGGACATGTCGTCTACTGTCACTGCATATGATTCTCTCAACATTGAAAGAATGGTGGAGGATTATATGAGTGACCGCATCCAAGTAGGCACGTCACACAGTCCGTACTTATACTGGCAGGAAAAAGAGGCAATTTGGAGGCCCTTGCACAAACTGGCTTTATTCTACCTAAGTTGCCCTCCCACAAGTGTGTACTCCGAAAGAGTGTTTAGTGCCGCCGCTCACCTTGTCAGCAATCGGCGTACGAGGTTACATCCAGAAAATGTGGAGAAGATGATGTTCATTAAAATGAATTATAATCAATTCCTCCGCGGAGACATTGACCAGCAGCAATTGCCTCCACAAAGTACACAGGGAGCTGAGATGGTGGATTCCAGTGGGGACGAATTGATAATCTGTGAGGAGGGGGATGTACACGGTGATATATCGGAGGATGATGATGAGGTGGACATCTTGCCTCTGTAGAGCCAGTTTGTGCAAGGAGAGATTAATTGCTTCTTTTTTGGTGGGGGTCCAAACCAACCCGTCATATCAGTCACAGTCGTGTGGCAGACCCTGTCACTGAAATGATGGGTTGGTTAAAGTGTGCATGTCCTGTTTATACAACATAAGGGTGGGTGGGAGGGCCCAAGGACAATTCCATCTTGCACCTCTTTTTTCTTTAATTTTTCTTTGTGTCATGTGCTGTTTGGGGAGTGTTTTTTGGAAGGGCCATCCTGCGTGACACTGCAGTGCCACTCCTAGATGGGCCCGGTGTTTGTGTCGGCCACTAGGGTCGCTTATCTTACTCACACAGCTACCTCATTGCGCCTCTTTTTTTCTTTGCGTCATGTGCTGTTTGGGGAGTGTTTTTTGGAAGGGCCTTCCTGCGTGACACTGCAGTGCCACTCCTAGATGGGCCCGGTGTTTGTGTCGGCCACTAGGGTCGCTTATCTTACTCACACAGCTACCTCATTGCGCCTCTTTTTTTCTTTGCGTCATGTGCTGTTTGGGGAGGGTTTTTTGGAAGGGACATCCTGCGTGACACTGCAGTGCCACTCCTAGATGGGCCCGGTGTTTGTGTCGGCCACTAGGGTCGCTTATCTTACTCACACAGCTACCTCATTGCGCCTCTTTTTTTCTTTGCGTCATGTGCTGTTTGGGGAGGGTTTTTTGGAAGGGCCATCCTGCGTGACACTGCAGTGCCACTCCTAGATGGGCCCGGTGTTTGTGTCGGCCACTAGGGTCGCTTATCTTACTCACACAGCTACCTCATTGCGCCTCTTTTTTTCTTTGCGTCATGTGCTGTTTGGGGAGGGTTTTTTGGAAGGGACATCCTGCGTGACACTGCAGTGCCACTCCTAGATGGGCCCGGTGTTTGTGTCGGCCACTAGGGTCGCTTATCTTACTCACACAGCTACCTCATTGCGCCTCTTTTTTTCTTTGCGTCATGTGCTGTTTGGGGAGGGTTTTTTGGAAGGGACATCCTGCGTGACACTGCAGTGCCACTCCTAGATGGGCCCGGTGTTTGTGTCGGCCACTAGGGTCGCTTATCTTACTCACACAGCTACCTCATTGCGCCTCTTTTTTTCTTTGCGTCATGTGCTGTTTGGGGAGGGTTTTTTGGAAGGGACATCCTGCGTGACACTGCAGTGCCACTCCTAGATGGGCCCGGTGTTTGTGTCGGCCACTAGGGTCGCTTATCTTACTCACACAGCTACCTCATTGCGCCTCTTTTTTTCTTTGCGTCATGTGCTGTTTGGGGAGGGTTTTTTGGAAGGGACATCCTGCGTGACACTGCAGTGCCACTCCTAGATGGGCCCGGTGTTTGTGTCGGCCACTAGGGTCGCTTATCTTACTCACACAGCTACCTCATTGCGCCTCTTTTTTTCTTTGCGTCATGTGCTGTTTGGGGAGGGTTTTTTGGAAGGGACATCCTGCGTGACACTGCAGTGCCACTCCTAGATGGGCCAGGTGTTTGTGTCGGCCACTAGGGTCGCTTAGCTTAGTCATCCAGCGACCTTGGTGCAAATTTTAGGACTAAAAATAATATTGTGAGGTGTGAGGTATTCAGAATAGACTGAAAATGAGTGGAAATTATGGTTTTTGAGGTTAATAATACTTTGGGATCAAAATGACCCCCAAATTCTATGATTTAAGCTGTTTTTTAGGTTTTTTGGAAAAAAACACCCGAATCCAAAACACACCTGAATCCGACAAAAAAAATTCGGTTAGGTTTTGCCAAAACGCGGTCGAACCCAAAACACGGCCGCGGAACCGAACCCAAAACCAAAACACATAACCCGAAAAATTTCCGGCGCTCATCTCTAGTATAAACCAGCCTCACTAATCACAGAGCAGCAGTGTGCACATGTCTAAAATGGCTGCTGCTATTTATATGCCTATTTGGCCCACCCCCTAGCACCAATCCAGCCAGTCACATATTGAATAGGTGCAATGTCCACAGGGCTAATTGGCTGCTGCTAGTTAATTTGCCTTTGGGCCAGCCCCCTAGCACCAATCCAGCCAATCACATATTGTATAGATGCAGTGTCCACAGGGCTAATTGGCTGCTGCTAGTTAATTTGCCTTTGGTCGAGCCCCCTAGCACCAATCCAGCCAATCACATATTGTATAGATGCAGCCCCAGGGCTATTTGGCTGCTGCTAGTTTAATTTGCCTTTGGCCCAGCCCCCCTAGCACCCTAATCCAGCCCATCAGATGTATCTGATGGTATCTGTGAATGCATGCTATACATCAAATGCGATGTGTTGATGCTTGACATATCTTATGTGATGTATAGCATGCTCTAAAAAGTCAAATTGTACCAAATCGTTTGGAATCTTATGTAAACACTCCCGGCAAGCTCCCGGGAGAGTTCAAGGGAAATCGCCCCGACTTTAGCCTCTAGACATATCGTTCTAGTGTATGGGGCCCTATAAATTTAAATTCCAGTCAAGTGACTCAACTTCAGATGTATCATGGTATAAATCGGAGGACCTAACAACACTCACCATGTGCACCATTTCGCATGCGACTACGATAAATCGTTATTGCAGCACTCTGTGGATATGACTTACAACACGCGGGACCGTGCATCGGATCGGAATCGTAAGTAAATTACATACAATTTGACACTTTTCATGCGATTTTTCGTGCCGATGCGTGAAAATCATATAAAAAAGGCCCAAATCACACTAGTGTATGGCCACCTTAAACGTGATTTTAAGAGAATTATCTTACCTGCTCTATACCAGTACAACCTATGGCTTTCCATTTACTTTGGAACTAGAAGTTCCAGTTTGCCCTCTGGCAGGACATGCTGTACTTTGTAGTTCCACAACATTGAAAAGCCACAGGCACCAATTAAGGTAAAGTGTCATAGGTTGAGGGCCACCTAAATTACAGCTGGAGACACTGTGCCAGGTACAGTACATCACCACTAGACCACCAGGTACATCACCACTAGATCACCAGGTACATCACCACTAGACCACCATGTACATCACCACTAGACCACCAGGTACATCACCACTAGATCACCAGGTACATCACCACTAGACCACCAGGTACATCACCACTAGACCACCAGGTACATCACCACTAGACCACAATGGTAAATCACCTCTAGACCACCAGGAAAATCACCTCTAGACCACCAGATAAATCACCACTAGACCACCAGATAAATCACCACTAGACCACCAGGTACATCACCACTAGACCACAATGGTAAATCACCTCTAGACCACCAGGTAAATCACCTCTAGACCACCAGGTAAATCACCACTAGACTACCAGATAAATCACCACTAGACCACCAGGTACCTCACCACTAGACCACAATGGTAAATCACCTCTAGACCACCAGGTACATCACCACTAGACCACCAGGTAAATCACCACTAGACCACCAGGTACATCACCACTAGACCACCAGATAAATCACCACTAGACCACAATAGTAAATCACCTGTAGACCACCAGGTAAATCACCTCTAGACCACCAGGTAAATCACCACTAGACCACCAGATAAATCACCACTGGATCACCAGGTACATCACCACTAGACCACCAGGACACAATTGCCCACTTTAGATGGTTTTACCAATATGATTTAGTGCTCCCTTTACAGATATAAAATAGAGAGAAATGGTCATTGAATAGCTAGTACCATGTTACAGACAGCACGTGTCACGGTACCTGTGTGCACAGAGATTAATAAAAAATTAGATATTTCCATAGTCGACAATAGCAACAGTGACATCTGCAGGATTCAGCATACATTTTTATGTATCTGTATTTTTACAGATGGTATAAAACAGCTAATATCAATTACATATTTATCTCATTTTAGTTTAGTTAACTCTTGATACTTTCAGGATGCCGACGGTCTGGATGCCGGCAGTCCAAAAGGGTCATCACCGGGGAGTGTTAGGGATAGGCTGTGGGGAGGGAGGGTTAGGTTTAGACTGCAGGGAGGAGGGGTTGGATTCAGACACCATCGGGGAGGGTTAGGATTAGGCTGCGGCCAGGAGAGGTTAGGTTTAGGTGCCACCAGGGAGGGTTAGGGATAGGCTGTGGGGAAGAGAGGGTTAGATTTAGGCTGCGGGGAAGAGAGGTTAGGGTTAGGCACCGCAGGGGAAGGTTAGGGTTAGGCTGCAAGGAGAAGGCGCTGGCGTATCTATAACGGGACCCGAGTCCAGGGGGGCCAACAGCGCACATACTGCACCCATTTTTTTAATAGTCACCACTCCAGAGACCTGCGGTGATGTCACCGGCGCTGTTAAAACCCTGTGAAAATTGTGCAGCGGCCATTTTCACGGAGTTCTGCGCATGTGCAGTAGAGAAATCACTTGGAAAACGTCCGCCGCTCCATTTTCCCGGAGATATGTGCAGTAGAGACTGTACAGCGCTCCCGGCAGAGAGGATGGGGCCCGAATGCAGGAGGCCTTCTCCTCTCTTAAAGCGTCCCTGTGAGGAAGGGTTAGGCACCACAGGTGAAGGATAGTGTTAGGCTGCAGGGAGGAGGGGTTAGGTTTAGGCACTACAGGGGATGATTAGGGTTAGGTTGCGGGGAGGAGGGGTTAGGTTTAGGCACGACTGGGGAGGGTTAGGCTGCGGGAAGGAGGGGTTAGGTTTAGGCACCACAGGGGAGGGTTACGGTTAAGTTGAGGGGAGGAGGGGTTAGGTTTGGGCTGCGAGAAGGGAGGGTTAGGGTTAGAAGGTTAAGGGGAAAGGGTAACTACTGTATACTTTCCCAACCCGTTGGGATTGTCTCCATCAGGATGCTGCTTCTCAGTCTTTTGACTTTCACTCTCTATCTATCTATCTATCTATCTATCTATCTATCTATCTATCTATCTATCTATCTATCTATCTATCTATCTATCTATCTATCTATCTATCTTGCCATATACTGTATCAGTCAGATTAAAAATAGATTTTTTTCTGGGGGGGGGGGGGGGGGTTTCTTTAAGATGAGAAGGCTCTGCTGGTAATTGTTACAATCAAAACAGGAAAGAAAAAACAACAACACATATAAAACAAAAAACCCAGTAAGTGAAAAAGGAATAAACAATGAAATAAAGAGCTGTCATTTACAATGCAGAGCAAAGACAAACATCTGCCATATCTAAGAAAGCCAAAGAGATTGGAATAGATGGAGACAGAGACATAGGGAAATATCTGTATGCCTTCAGCAGTGTCACAACCAAACCATGCAAAGAAATGTGACAACTTTAAGGTATACAGACATCTACTGAGAGACTATATATACTCTGCTCTGTACTGTACACCAAACATTAACTCCTGACCTGCCGTATGGGCACATTGCTATAAGTGTTCAGGCCTCAAGGTCTTCTATAAATAATCGATAGATACTTGGTAAATATATTTTCATGAACACAACTAGATACAAAAGAAAAATACTACTGTTTACAACACACTAAAGAAAAACTGTTGAAGGATAACTTTCCAGCATGGTATAAGTGGTATAAGTACTACAAGTGAGAGTGGTTTGTTCCCGGGGGTTCAGTAGGATTTGTTGATGGACGGGATGCTGGCTGTCAGTATACCGACAGCCGCATCCCGTCCATCATAATCCTGACAGCCCTCCATTCAGGCCCCTAACCCTCACCTTTTACCTACCCTAACCCTAACTTCTGGGTGCCTAACCCTCCCCGGTGGTGCCTAACCCTAACCCTCCCCGCTTGGTGCCTGACCCAAACCCTTCCTTCCCCACTACCTAAACCTAACCCTCCCTGCTGGGTGCCTAACCCTAACCTCCCCTTCTAAGTGCCTAACCCTAGCCCTCCCTCCCTGGTCCCTAACCTTCCCATCCCTGCTCCCTAACCCTCCTTCTCTTGCCTAAACCTAACCTTCCCTGCCCGTGGTGGGATGCCAGCTAATCCTGGTGTAAGGACCATCGGGATGCCAGCTGTCGGTAATGTAACACCGGGCATCCCGATCAGTGTCAGTATGTGGACACCGGCATTGCATCCTTCAATGGGATCCCGGTGGTGGTATATTGATCGCCAGGATCCCAGCCACTGGGAGCTAACTGCTTCCCGTTATGGTATAAGTACTACATGTGAGCGTGGTTTGTTCCCAGTATGGAATAAGTGCTACATGTGAGAGTGGTTTGTTCCCGGCATGGTATAAGTAGTACATCTGAGAGTGGTTTGTTCCCAGCATGGTGTAAGTGCTACATGTGAGAGTGGTTTGTTCCCGGCATGGAATAAGTCCTACATGTGAGAGTGGTTTGTTCCCAGCATGGTATAAGTGCTACATGTGAGTGGTTTGTTCCCGGCATGGAATAAGTCCTACATGTGAGAGTGGTTTGTTCCCGGCATGGTATAAGTGCTACATGTGAGAGTGGTATAAGTGCTACATGTGAGAGTGGTTTGTTCCCGGCATGGTATAAGTGCTACATGTGAGAGTGGTTTGTTCCCGGCGTGGTATAAGTACTACATGTGAGCGTGATTTGTTTCTGGCGTGGTATAAGTATTGTCAGCAGCGGCGGTTTGCACCGGCTCCTGGCGCGTCACGCCACTGACTCCCTGTCCCCGGCCGGTTGCCTAGCAACCGGAGACGCCGGGCGGCCGCCCTGCACTACAGTCCCGGCTGTTACAAAGCAGCCGGAATGCCGGGCACTGCGCGCCAGCTGACTGCTGCACTACTCGGGATCCGGGGGCTGGGCTGCCTGATTATTGGTCTGCAGGGCTTTTTATGGGAGTCAAAATAGGACAGCCCCGGCGGTGAGAGCTTCTTGTGGAGCCTGTCTTCCTGTCTCTGGTATGTCCCTGCTTCCAGCTTGTGTGCTCCAGTATCCGGTGTCCAGTTTCCCGAGTTCGGTCTCAGGGATTGTTTCCTGCTTTTCTCCTGGTTTGTCGTCCAGTGGAGTGGTCCGGTATCTGAAGCTTCAAGGTTCCGGTCGTTTCCTGCGCACACCTCTTGTGGTGTCGTGAGTAGTGGCTCTGCCGCACTTTATGGCAGAAGCCGTACTTTCTTTATCTGTTTTTGGTTGTGTTAGGCTGCATTATTTTGGTTTGCTGTTGTTACTGGCGGCCGTGCCGCACATAAACTAGTTGTTTATTTTCTGTATCCTCCTCTTTTGTAGTCGTGTCAGTCTTAGTTAGTTTTTCCCCTTGTTCTCTCTGTCTCGGTTAATGCCTTGTCACCAATTAAGACCGGGGTGCATTGGAGTCTGGGCGGATCTAATTCGCCCATTCAAACGCGGCTGCCGTGGGCACAGGAAACCATAGTCTAGCAGGCGTTAATCGACCACTGGGAAGGACAACGGAGTCAGGGACTTTGTTAGGTGTAGCTGCGTATCCCAGTTCTGCCGCAGCTTCAGGGATCTATACCCGGAACTCTTCTGTTGCCACCCAATCTCCAGGGTTCCAAGTACGTAGAACATAACAAATATTACATCTGAGAGTGCTTTGTTCCCGGTGTGGCATAAGTACTACCTGTGAGAGTGGTTTGTTCCCGGCATGGTATAATTACTACACGTGAGAGTGGTTTGTTCCCAGCGTGGTATAAGTACTACATCTGAGAGTGGTTTGTTCCCGGCATCATATAAGTATTACATCTGAGAGTGCTTTGTTCCCGGCATGGTATAAGTACTACATGTGAACGTGGTTTGTTCCCGGCGTGGTATAAGTACTACATGTGAGAGTGCTTTGTTCCCAGCGTGGTATAAGCACTACTAGGACCCAACTAGAGGTAAAACTATTCTGGACCTAGTTATTACCAATAATGTGGACATTATATCAAACACTAAAGTTGGGGAGACCTTGGGAAACAGTGATCACTATATGATCACATTCGACATCAGTTTCAAGAAACATAGCTATAAGGGAGCGACCAAAACATTTAACTTTAGAAAAGCTAACTTCAATATGCTTTTGTCAGTGTCGTCCTAATGCATGTCGACCATATGGGGTTGACCTAATGACTGTAGACCTAGGCATTGTAGATCTTGTATGATGAGCCGGTGACAGTAGTGCATAGCGACGGGGAAGGAAATGAGTCGTGGCTTGATGCTTGTTTAAGTGAGGAAGTAGTCCTGGAGAGACTAAGCAAGGCAAAGATTAATCAATCACCAGGCCTGGACGGTTTTCATCCGAGGGTTATTAGGGAGCTTAGGTCACAGCTAGCAAAACCCCTATACTTGATTTTCCATAGTTCATTTAGATCAGGCATGGTACCAAAGGATTGGCGCATAGCTTTATTTAAAAAGGGAACAAAAAGTAATCCTGGAAACTATAGACCAGTTAGTTTAACCTCTATAGTTGGTAAAATATTGGAAGGCATTTTGAGGAAAAGCATGGAGGATCACCTACAGGCTACTAAGTTTATTAGCAAAAGTCAGCATGAGTTTGTAAGGGACAGATCATGTCAAACCAACTTAATTAGCTTCTACGAGGAAGTGAACGAGAATCTTGATCATGGAAAAGCAGTGGACGTGGTGTATTTAGATTTTGCAAAAGCCTTCCATACAGTGCCTCATAGGAGACTGATCAACAAATTAAGGGAACTTGGCCTAGGATATACTATTTGTAGATGGATAAGTAATTGGCTAGATAACAGAGTACAAGTAGTTGTCAACGGGATACTCTCCAGCTGGGCACAAGTAGTCAGCGGAATACCACAAGGGTCCGTTCTTGGCCCACTGCTGTTCACTATATTTATCAATGATCTAGGAATAGGCCTGGAAAGCACAGTGTCAATCTTTGCAGATGATACTAAACTGTGTAAGGTAATTAATTCAGAAGGCGATGTGGAGTCTCTACAGAATTACTTATTTAAACTTCCAACTTTGGCATCTAAATGGAGAATGAGGTTCAATATTGAAAAATGCAAAGTTGTGCATTTTGGGACAAAAAACACACTTGTATCCTATACTCTAGATGGGGAAAATATAGGGGTAACTGTGGTGGAAAAAGATTTGGGGGTGCTCATAGATAATAGGCTTAATAACAGTACACAATGTCAAATTGCAGCAAAGAAGGCAAGTAAAGTGCTTGCGTGCATTAAACGGGGCATTGAGACAAGGATGTTGTAATCCTGCCACTGTACAAATCATTGGTACGTCCGCACCTGTAATATTGTGTTCAGTTCTGGGCACCGTATTATAAAAAAGATATCAGGGAATTTGAAAGAGTTCAAAGAAGAGCTACTAAATTGATTAAAGGGGTAGAAACACTGGAGTACGAGGAAAGGCTTACTAGGTTAAATATGTATACACTAGAAAAAAGGCGACTAAGTAAGAAGAGACATTATTAATATCTTCAAATATGTAAAGGGTCATTACAAGGAGCTAGCAGGGGATTTGTTTATTAAAAGAACTCTGTATAGGACACATGGGCACTCGCTGAGGCTAGAGAAGAGGAAATTCCATATACAATGTAGGAAAGGGTTCTTCACGGTAAGGGCAATTAAGATTTGGAACTCCCTGCCAGAGAAGGTAATAATGGCAGACTCTGTAAATGCATTTAAAAACGGATTGGACAAATTTCTAACTGGAAAATGTATCCAGGGCTATAGCATTTAACATATTGACATTAAATTATCTGGGAGTGGTAAGATTCATAGCTGTCAATTGGTACTAATTAAACCATTACTCCAGCAGGCACATTATAATATGAGCAGATTAACACAGAATACAGGTTGAACCCGATGGGCATTTTGCATCTTTTCAACCTCACTGACTATGTAACTATTTAACATGTGAGCGTGATTTGTTCCCGACATGGTATAAGTATTACTTCCTTTCCTCCTTGTTTGACTCACTTCTCTCTCCTATTCTCTTTCTCACTCATGCCCTGAACAAGCCACTTCCACATACAATGCATCCCTTACTTCTGCTCTTGACTCTGTTGCTCCACCAACCACTATTCACCCTCGCAAATTAACACCTCAACCCTGGCACACCAAATGCACCAGATATCTGCAAAAATGCTCACGTACTGCTGAGCGACACTGGAGGAAATCACGCTGTAAGGCAGACTTCCTCCATTTCAAACTTATGCTCTCATCCTTCAGTGCTGCCCTTTCTCTTGCTAAACAGTCATACTTCAAGAACCTCATCTCCTCCCAGTCTTCCACCCCCCGGCGCCTCTTTACCACTCTCAAGTCACTCCTCTGCCCACCTCCACCTCGTCTCCCTTCCTCACTCTCTGCTCTTGACTTTGCCACTTACTTCACATCCAAAATTGACTCCATACGTCAGGACATCACATCACACCAGACCATCAGTAACCAGCCTTCTCCGATCCCTTACCAACCCTCCCCATCCCTCGCACCTACTCTGACATCTTTCTCCCATGCATCTGGTGAGGAAGTCATGGCCCTCATTCGTTCCTGTCCCCTCACCACCTCCCCACTTGACCCTATCCCCTCCCGCCTCCTCCGCTACCTCTCTCCTTCTGCTTGTTCCCATCTTTCCCACCTTCTCAATCTCTCCCTCTCATCAGGCACTGTCCACTCTGCCTTCAAGCATGCACTCATCTCTCCTATTCTTAAAAAACCTACCCTTGATCCAAACACTCTCTCCAACTTCCGACCCATCTCTCTCCTCCCTTTTGCCTCCAAACTCCTTGAGCGTATTGTCTACAACCGCCTTACTTCCTTTCTTTCCTCACACTTACTGCTTGACACATTCCAGTCTGGCTTCTGTCCTCTCCACTCCACTGAAACTGCCCTTACAAAAGTATGCAATGACCTCCATGCTGCTAAATCTAAGGGACACTACTCTCTACTTATTCTACTGGATCTGTCTGCTGTTTTTGACACTGTGGACCATCCTCTCCTACTGCAAATCCTTCACTCCATTGGTCTGCGTGACACTGCCCTTTCTTGGCTGTCCTCCTACCTTTCTGACCGTTCATTCTCTGTCTCCTCTCATGACTCTACCTCCCCCTCACTTCCACTAACTGTAGGGGTACCCCAAGGTTCTGTCCTTGGTCCTCTTCTCTTCTCTCTCTATACGTCCTCACTAGGTAAGCTCATTAGTTCTTTTGGTTTCCAATATCATCTCTATGCTGATGACACTCAAATCTATATTTCCTCTCCAGACCTCTCCCCTGCTCTCCTCACTCGTGTCTCCAACTGTCTCTCTGCTACCTCTTCCTGGATGTCCCAGCGCTTTCTTAAACTTAACATGTCTAAGACCGAGCTGATCATCTTCCCTCCCTCCCGCATAACCTCACCTCCTACAATCTCATTATCTATTGATGGCACTACTATCTCCTCTAGCCCCCAAGTGCGCTGTCTTGGAGTAATCCTGGACTCCTCCCTCTCCTTCAAACCACACATTCAGCACCTCTCACAAACCTGCCGTTTTCATCTTAAAAATATTTCCAGGATCAGACCCTTTCTGACCCAGGATGCTACTAAGACTCTTATCCACTCACTGGTCATCTCCAGACTGGACTACTGTAATCTCCTCCTGACTGGCATTCCTGACAAATACCTCTCTCCACTCCAATCTATCCTCAATGCTGCTGCCCGGCTCATCTTCCTCACCAAACGCACTATGTCCACCTCTCCTCTCTTACTAGACCTTCACTGGCTCCCTTTCCCTTTCAGAATCCATTTCAAGCTTCTCACACTTGCTTACAAAGCCCTCACCCACTCCTCTCCCATCTACATCTCTGACCTTATCTCCCTTTACACTCCCACCCGTCCTCTTCGCTCTGCTAATGCACGCCGACTCTCCTGCCTACGGATTACTTCCTCCCACTCCTACCTCCAAGATTTTTCACGTGCTGCACCACTTCTCTGGAATTCCCTACCTCTCCCCCTCAGACTCTCCACCTCTCTACAAAACTTCAAACTTCATGTGCTTATCCTTTTCTTACTTTAATAATATTCAACTGCACCAAATACAGCAGTCTTCTGCCACCTGATACTTATTCCAGTGTCATCTGCTGATGTACCTATGTTTATTTACCCTGTACTTGTCCTATATTGTCGTCAACTATAAGTTGCTGTTTTCCTGCTTGATTATTTGTTTATGTACTCTGTAATTGGGCGCTGCGGATCCCTTGTGGCGCCATATAAATAAAGGATAATAATAATAATTACATCTGAGAGTGGTTTGTTCCCGGCATGGTATAAGTACTACATCTGAGAGTGGTTTGTTCCCGGCGTGGTATAAGTAGTACATGTTAGAGTGGTTTGTTCCCGGCGTGGTATAAGTACTACATGTGAGAGTGGTTTGTACCCGGCGTGGTATAAGTACTACATGTGAGCGTGGTTTGTTCCCGGCATCATATAAGTATTACATCTGAGAGTGTTTTGTTCCCGGCGTGGTATAAGTACTACATGTGAGAGTGGATTGTTCCCAGCGTGGTATAAGTACTACATGTGAGAGTGGTTTGTTCCCGGCATGGTATAAGTGCTACATGTGAAAGTGGTTTGTTTCCGGATGGTATAAGTACTACATGTGAGAGTGGTTTGTTCCCGGCGTGGTATAAGTACTACATGTGAGCGTGGTTTGTTCCCGGCGTGGTATAAGTATTACATCTGAGAGTGCTTTGTTCCCGGCGTGGTATAAGTACTACATGTGAGAGTGGTTTGTTTCCGGATGGTATAAGTACTACATGTGAGAGTGGTTTGTTCCCGGCGTGGTATAAGTACTACATGTGAGAGTGGTTTGTTCCCAGCGTGGTATACTGTAAGTACTACATGTGAGAGTGTTTTGTTCCCGGCATGGTTTAAGTACTACATCTGAGAGTGGTTTGTTCCCGGTGTGGTATAAGTACTACATGTGAGAGTGGTTTGTTCCCGGCGTGGTATAAGTACTACATGTGAGAGTGGTTTGTTCCCGGTGTGGTATAAGTACTACATGTGAGAGTGGTTTGTTCCCGGCGTGGTATAAGTACTACATGTGAGAGTGGTTGTTCCCGGTGTGGTATAAGTACTACATCTGAGAGTGGTTTGTTCCCGGCGTGGTATAAGTACTACATGTGAGAGTGGTTGTTCCCGGCATGGTATAAGTACTACACCTGAGAGTGGTTTGTTCCCAGCGTGGTATAAGTACTACAGGTGAGCGTGGTTTGTCTTTCAGAAATTATTTACAGGAACAAAAGTTATAGTAAGAGCAAGAGTTGCTCAGGAAGAACTTAGGATAAATAAATCTAGTGTGCTTATTATACAACCTTATACCTATAACCCAATGAAAAAGTTTATAGGGTTTTAACTTAGCTACTATACAATTTAAACGCAAGTCACTCTATTATAAAGATAAGACACCTTAGGCTTTCTCAGTAGTTCTTCATATGTTGAACAGAAAATCCTTATTCTGCACTGTGTCCCAGTAAGGACGAAACAATCTTTCTATAAAAATAAGAATTTACTTACCGATAATTCTATTTCTCGGAGTCCGTAGTGGATGCTGGGGTTCCTGAAAGGACCAAGGGGGAATAGCGGCTCCGCAGGAGACAGGGCACAAAAAGTAAAGCTTTAGGATCAGGTGGTGTGCACTGGCTCCTCCCCCTATGACCCTCCTCCAAGCCTCAGTTAGGATACTGTGCCCGGACGAGCGTACACAATAAGGAAGGATTTTGAATCCCGGGTAAGACTCATACCAGCCACACCAATCACACTGTACAACCTGTGATCTGAACCCAGTTAACAGTATGATAACAGCGGAGCCTCTGAAAAGATGGCTCACAACAATAATAACCCGATTTTTGTAACTATGTACAAGTATTGCAGATAATCCGCACTTGGGATGGGCGCCCAGCATCCACTACGGACTCCGAGAAATAGAATTATCGGTAAGTAAATTCTTATTTTCTCTATCGTCCTAGTGGATGCTGGGGTTCCTGAAAGGACCATGGGGATTATACCAAAGCTCCCAAACGGGCGGGAGAGTGCGGATGACTCTGCAGCACCGAATGAGAGAACTCCAGGTCCTCCTTAGCCAGGGTATCAAATTTGTAGGATTTTACAAACGTGTTTGCCTCTGACTAAGTAGCCGCTCGGCAAAGTTGTAAAGCCGAGACCCCTCGGGCAGCCGCCCAAGATGAGCCCACCTTCCTTGTGGAATGGGCATTTACATATTTTGGCTGTGGCAGGCCTGCCACAGAATGTGCAAGCTGAATTGTATTACACATCTGAAGGGTTACCTCTTCTGTGCTTTGTAAATATTACTTTTTATATGATCAATTTCCTTATAATAAGTATAGTGTAAAAGTGAATATTTCTACCTCCCTAATGAAGGGTTAAACATGCTATATGAATTGTTATGTGTTTGAATAGACACGTACGCACTCTCTACAAGATGCCTTTGTCTGTTCATATAATATAAGGCTTGTGTGTGTCTTATCTTCAAGGACAATTACATACCAGATCAAAACTGTTACTTCTGTGTGTTACTAAAATATCCTGCATGTAATGTCGTATGCTACTTCTATTTATCCAATCATATGCTTGCACATATTGTATACACCCATGTTTCTTTTCTATATAGTACTCTGTAATTTATTAAATAAACAGTGTGAATTCTTACTGCTTGTGTTGTGCATGTACCTTGTGGCTAAGAGTTTACACTCCAGACGTCTAAGAGGCCATCACATCGAGGGTTAAGGTATAAGGGCAAATCCTTTCAGCTGGGGGCTACGTCCGCGATTCAGTGATCGTCCCTGAATGGTAAAAATAGAGAATTTATTGTCTGTCTTTGCCATACAGGATTGCGGTCATACACTGAAGCTGAATCCGTGTCAGTGTTCCGGGAACACGTGACAAGGTAATATTTAAGTCCGGGACTTAATATTACGAAGTTTTATGTAAAAGCATAAAACAGGTATCAGGGATACCATAGAATCTTTAATGTCTGGGACTTAAAGAATACGTCTGAGAAAGGACCCGGGGTCCAAGCGCAATTCTCCAAAGACGTCAGTATCTGGGATACTTAAAAAAAAAACATAGACCTGGGGTCTATACGTAACGTAGAGAATACCCCGATTTGATCGCCTATATATTTTTGTATGTTGTAGTGAGATAAGTTCTTATATTTGGTCCAGACGGCTGGTAAGTTTTCGTCTGCCAGATATCTTTACTCAAACACTTTTCCTGCTTCCTGTCTAAAACGCTGTATTTTTCTGACATCTTGTACGAAGGTAAGCGTACCCGTCAAAAGATTTCATGTTCTCACTATACAGATAATATTGTGATATTGTCAATGACTAATTAACTGGTTAAGCTGATGCATGTATAAGTAGAGTGTTGTATATTTTAGATAATTTTCTTTTAAAAGTTGTACTGTTGATTTATATTACTGTCTGACAATGGGCTCTAGTCAGAGTAAAGAACTGCATATCCCCCGCCCCTCCCTGGTGAGACATGCAGGATGTATGTTGCCCGTAACTCTACCTCAGAGTATTATTTAGTTAACCCATGGGTGGATAATTTAGCGGGATGGACAGAGAAAGCAGGACAGGACCCATTCCTACGGGAAGGCAGTAATTACCTTTTCTATATGGAGATTTAAGAAAAAATGTCAGTTCCCAACAGCACAGAAGCGAGGCTGCAAAAAAAAAAACCCTCTCCCTCCCCCCTTTGCATTCCAATGTATCCTGCGCTCAGAGACACAAATCTCTTGGCAGCAGTAACCCTTTCACACTAAATGGGATTGCCTCCAGCTCCACTGCTGGAGGGTGCGTCCACTAGCTCTATCCCTAGCACCAATAACCCAGAGTTTAGATAATAGTAAAACACTGTCCCAAGCCCACTATTACCCTCGATGGCTGTATATCTTATTTGCGCAAAGCTTGCAAAGGACGCAGCTATACACATATGAAGGAAGTCTTTAAAGCCTGTGCTTTTTGCCTGTCGCTGTAGCTTGTAAACAGAAACCTTCATAGTCTGTTACTGCGTTTTGGAAAAGGTTTAAGGACTGCTGGACAGATGACGCTGGCTTACCTTTGCTTAACTCAGAAAGCTTACTCACTTCCCCACTCACTCATAACTATCAGAACTCCAGACGCTTTGACAGACAGAACCAACCCCGCAGTCAGGGAAGATTCCAAAGACCCCGCGCACTGACGGGGCCCGGAGGAGGGTATCCCAGCCTTTATTCAACTCTCCCGTCATAGTAAAGATTCACCTCTGCTGCCACTTATTATAAATGGAAGTAAAATTCCCTTTTTAGTGGACAGCGGTGCAACAACCAGTGTTTTGTGTTCTGACCTATGCAGTATCCCCTCTCACCAGAAAAGATAGAAGGTCTCCGCCCCATGATACAGCAATTCTTACAACAGGGTATCTCAGACATATTGTATCACCATACTGTACTCCTGTGAACCCTGTTGCCAAAGCTGATGGTAGTATAAGATTTGTACAGAATCTCAGAGCGATCAATCAGCCAATTGTCCCGATTGCACCAATTGTTCCAGATGTAAACTCACTCATTTCTGCAATCCCTGCAGATGCTGCGTTCTCTGTAATTGATTTGAAGAATGCTTTTTTTTCAGCATACCTGTAGATTCACAGACACAATTACTTTTGCCTTTTCTTTTGAGGGTAAACAACTTACCTGGTGCAGATTATTGACGCACCTGTTGTCTCCAGGCCACATTGGGGCCCTGGCAACCTCACCATGGTTCAGTCCTGCTACAGTATGCAGATGATCTGCTGCTCTGTAGTAAAACTGAGGAGGCCTGCCGAGAGGATGGTGTTTCATTACTAAACTGGCTTTGTGAATGTGGACACAAGGTGTCCAAAATAAAAATGCAATGGTGTAAAAAGCATGTTGATTACTTAGGTTTTGTGCTCACTCAGGGAGAGAGGAAAGTCAGTCCACAACGCATACAGTCTGTATTGGGCCTGGTCACCCCAACTACCCAGAAGGAACTATTGTCCTTCCTGGGTATGGTAAATTACTGCAGACAGTGGATATCTGATTGCTCTTATTATGATAACATTTTGAGACAAGCCACACTGAAGGACAAACCTAAAACTGTACAATGGTCACAAGAAATGTTAACTGCATATGAAAGTTTAAAATGTATGTTGATAAAAAGTCCGGCACTTGGCCTCCCCAATTATGTACTACCTTTCCATCTATATGCAAGGGACAATTGTAAAACCATGGCGGGGGTGCTCACACAGTTTCATGGAGGGAAGTTGCGCCCCGTGGCATTTTTTTCCAAAGTCATGCCAGTGTCTGTGCAAGGTATGCCTGCCTGCCTCAGGGCTTTGGCAGCCTGTGCAATGGTTGCAGAAATGGCCACTACCCTCACTTTAGGCCACATCACAGTACTCCACACCACACATGATGTCCTGGCAATACTTAAAGGCTTACACACACAGTACATGTCAGCACAACGCCTTAGTGGATATGAAGTACTCCTTTTGAGTAACCCTACCCTTACCATTAAGTACACTGCTGGTTCTTCTGGCCCTGCACCCATTCTCAATGCCCTTTTAGGCTTGAAAGGTCCCGAGGATGAACCACCCGACCTACATGACTGTGCTGCTTCTATTGAAGCTGAAACTTCTCCCAGACTTGACATGTCTCCCGTTCCCATACCAGGCGCAGACATAGTTTTTGTTGACGGCTCCTGTAGTAGGCTCAATGACAATACATACCAGGCTGGCTATGCCATTGTCACCCTCCCTGATACTGTGTTGGAAACCCTACCAATACCTTATCAGTCCGCGCAAGCTGCAGAACTCATTGCACTCACTAGAGCATGTCCCTCCCTTTACAACGTCCATCTGCTCACTCAACTTCAAGCTGCTGCGACTAATACTGATCTCTCCGACTGGACTTACCCAATTCTGCAGAAAAAATCCTAAATCAGGATTAATCTGCAAAGAGGGGAAACCCTGTATACCCCAGTCCAGTGCCCCTTTGCTCGTTGCCCAGTGCCGTGGTGTTGGTCACCGTGGTGAAGCCACAACACTCCTCCTACTAACCAATGATTTTTATGTTACTAATGCCAAATCACTTGTGGACCAGTATGATAGCAGATGCATCACTTGCCTCAGGAACAACCCTAATAAAGCTAAACACCAGCATCTTGAATACCCCACAGAAAACTCTAGGTTACTCCCCATTTGAAATACTAATGGGCAGACCCTTTTCCTACACCCTGGGCTAAGAAACCACTAGTAATACAGGAAGGAGATCTAGAACTCATCAGAAAAGAGTATGTCAGGTCCCTGATAACAAAACTGAATGAAATTGAACATGAGGTTGTTTGTAAAAACCCTTTGAATCCACAGGAACCTACACACCCCTTTAAAGTCAGAGACAGAGTCGTGGTGAAGGTGCTCCCCAGGAACAAGAGCCCAGGAGACTTCACCTATGGTCCAGAGACAGAGGTCGTAGCAGTTACCCGGACAGCAGTCCTGACAGAGGAAAGTCCTACCTGGATCCATGCATCCCGAGTAAAAAAGGTTCCTAGACCAGACCTAGAGAGGGAAGCAAGTGATTCCAGTGAGGTACGAACCGGGGCAGACAGCCCTGACCTCCCACCTAGCGAAGAAAGAAGAACAGAAGAAGATGAGGAACCTGTCCCCTATCTCTATCCTGGGGACTATCTCGATAGCCCTACTGGCCCTCATTCACCTCACACTATGTGAAGTCGACATCACACAAACAGATGGGGTCCCCACCTTGTGGTACAATTCCTCCAATACACACGTAGCCACATATATCCTTGACTATTTTATGTTCCCTAAACTTGCTGACAACAAACATTTCATACAGCAGAAAAGGAAATCAGGAATGTCTGAGACAGTATATATTTGTGTTACTGACGAATGGTACTATGACATTAGATATTATGGATCTAATTGTAATTCCTGGGAAGCTGTGGGGTGGAATACAGGAGCAGATTGGAAATATGGCCCATCATTTGCAAAAAATAGATATAGCAAATATCCCCAAAACAAACCTTTAAAGCCCCATATTGCCACTTCTAAAGATATGGTGGCTATTACTAACCCTACCTTTGAAGACACCCTAGCTATTGAAACTGGTTTCCCTGACATTAATTTTGGTTGGAATGGATGAAGTATAGTGCTAACAAACACAATAAAAGCAACTGTTATGTCTGTGGCAAATCTAGGCCCCACCTAGGTACAGTGCCCCTTAATATACCCCTAGAACAGGAAAATTGTTTTTTCAGCCTTTTTAATGACACCAAAACAAATGACAGTCAGTGCGAAATGTGGAAAAGGGAATATCCCATATTGTCAAAAAATCCCAACCCAGGAAATACCATAACCATATATCCTGGAAACTATACCTGTTATACATCTAACATCACCACAGGGAGAAATTTAAAAACCTTCCCACCAGGGTATTGTGCAAATAAAAGAACAACTGTTTTAGTCAACCAAACTAGATCATTAGGCGACATTTATTACATATGTGGGGATATGAAACTTAGAAGTAAATTAGACACACCATGGTATGGTGAGTGTGCCCTGGCCAAAGTCATAATGCCACTCCTAATGATCACCGATGACCCCACTCCTCCCTCTAATACTCCTGCTAATCGAAAGAAAAGAGCACTCCCAGGAGGTAGCTTTGACCCCCACGTATACATTGATACTATAGGGGTCCCAAGAGGTGTTCCAAATGAGTTCAAAGCTAGAGATGAGGTGGCTGCGGGTTTTGAATCATTGTTTCCTATAGTAACTGTAAATAAAAACGTAGCCTGGATTAATTATATATATTATAATCAACAAAGATTTGTTAATGATACCAAAGATGCTCTTAAAGGTATAGCTGAACAGCTAGAAGCCACTTCCCAAATGACATTCCAAAATAGAATGGCCCTTGACATGATTCTAGCAGAAAAAGGTGGTACATGTGTTTACATTAGTAAGGTGGAAGGCTGTTGTACATATATTCCTGACAACACTGGTCCCAATGGTAAGGTTACTTTAGCCATAAACAAGTTAGAAACCTTATCCATAGAACTTAAGAAAAATTCAGGTATTGATAACCCATGGAGCCAATATTTTGGGTGGTTTGAAAATTGGAAACAGGCTCTTGTGCAAATAAGCATATTCATACTTGTAACTTTAATTCTTGTAGGCATTATAGTTTATTGTGTAATTCCCTGTGGAAAGAAACTTATTATGTCCAATATCTCAAGAACTGGAGGAACAAGAAAGGAGCCTCACTCAAGAATCATGTCATATAATAATCATGATTCTAAGAGGGGATTGAAGGGTTACCTCTTCTGTGCTTTGTAAATATTACTTTTTATATGATCAATTTCCTTATAATAAGTATAGTGTAAAAGTGAATATTTCTACCTCCCTAATGAAGGGTTAAACATGCTATATGAATTGTTATGTGTTTGAATAGACACGTACGCACTCTCTACAAGATGCCTTTGTCTGTTCATATAATATAAGGCTTGTGTGTGTCTTATCTTCAAGGACAATTACATACCAGATCAAAACTGTTACTTCTGTGTGTTACTAAAATATCCTGCATGTAATGTCGTATGCTACTTCTATTTATCCAATCATATGCTTGCACATATTGTATACACCCATGTTTCTTTTCTATATAGTACTCTGTAATTTATTAAATAAACAGTGTGAATTCTTACTGCTTGTGTTGTGCATGTACCTTGTGGCTAAGAGTTTACACTCCAGACGTCTAAGAGGCCATCACATCGAGGGTTAAGGTATAAGGGCAAATCCTTTCAACATCCAACTAGCAATAGTCTGCTTAGAAGCAAGAGCACCCAGTTTGTTGGGTGCATACAGGATAACAGCAAGTCAGTTTTCCTGACTCCAGCCGTCCTGGAACCTATATTTTCAGGGCCCTGACAACATCTAGCAACTTGGAGTCCTCCAGGTCCCTAGTAGGCGCAAGGCACCACAATAAGCTGGTTCAGGTGAAACACTGACACCACCTTAGGGAGAGAACTGGGGACGAGTCCGCAGCTCTGCCCTGTCCGAATGGACAAACAGATATGGGCTTTTTTGAGAAAAAAAACCACCAATTTGACACTCGCCTGGCCCAGGCCAGGGCCAAGAGCATGGTCACTTTTCATGTGAGATGCTTCAAATCCACAGATTTGACTGGTTTTAAACCAATGTGATTTGAGGAATCCCAGAACTACGTTGAGATCCCACAGTGCCACTGGAGGCACAAAAGGGGGTTGTATATGCAATACTCCCTTGACAAACTTCTGGACTTCAGGAACTGAAGCCAATTCTTTCTGGAAGAAAATCGACAGGGCCGAAATTTGAACCTTAATGGACCCCAATTTGAGGCCCATAGACACTCCTGTTTGCAGGAAATGCAGGAATCGACCGAGTTGAAATTTCTTCGTGGGGCCTTCCTGGCCTCACACCACGCAACATATTTTCGCCCCATGTGGTGATAATGTTGTGCGGTCACCTCCTTCCTGGCTTTGACCAGGGTAGGAATGACCTCTTCCGGAATGCCTTTTTCCCTTAGGATCCGGCGTTCCACCGCCATGCCGTCAAACGCAGCTGCGGTAAGTCTTGGAACAGACATGGTACTTGCTGAAGCAAGTCCCTTCTTAGCGGCAGAGGCCATAAGTCCTCTGTGAGCATCTCTTGAAGTTCCGGGTACCAAGTCCTTCTTGGCCAATCCGGAGCCATGAGTATAGTTCTTACTCCTCTACGTCTTATAATTCTCAGTACCTTAGGTATGAGAAGCAGAGGAGGGAACACATACACCGACTGGTACACCCACGGTGTTACCAGAACGTCCACAGCTATTGCCTGAGGGTCTCTTGACCTGGCGCAATACCTGTCCCGTTTTTTGTTCAGACGGGACGCCATCATGTCCACCTCTGGTATTTCCCAACGGTTCACAATCATGTGGAAAAACTTCCCGATGAAGTTTCCACTCTCCCGGGTGGAGGTCGTGCCTGCTGAGGAAGTCTGCTTCCCAGTTTCCATTCCCGGAATGAAACACTGCTGACAGTGCTATCACATGATTTTCCGCCCAGCGAAAAGTCCTTGCAGTTTTTGCCATTGCCCTCCTGCTTCTTGTGCCGCCCTGTCTGTTTACGTGGGCGACTGCCGTGATGTTTTTCCCACTGGATCAATACCGGCTGACCTTGAAGCAGAGGTCTTGCTAAGCTTAGAGCATTATAAAATTACCCTTAGCTCCAGTATATTTATGTGGAGAAAAGTCTCCAGACTTGATCACACTCCCTGGAAATTTTTTCCTTGTGTGACTGCTCCCCAGCCTCTCGGGCTGGCCTCCGTGGTCACCAGCATCCAATCCTGAATGCCGAATCTGCGGCCCTCTAGAAGATGAGCACTCTGTAACCACCACAGGAGAGACACCCTTGTCCTTGGATATAGGGTTATCCGCTGATGCATCTGAAGATGCGATCCGGACCATTTGTCCAGCAGATCCCACTGAAAAGTTCTTGCGTGAAATCTGCCGAATGGAATTGCTTCGTAGGAAGCCTCTTTTCCTGGTTTTAGGAGGTTCCTGACTAGCTCGGATAACTCCCTGGCTTTCTCTTCCGGGAGAAACACCTTTTTCTGGACTGTGTCCAGAATCATCCCTAGGCACAGCAGACGTGTCGTCGGGAACAGCTGCGATTTTGGAATATTTAGAATCCACCCGTGCTGTTGTAGCAGTATCCGAGATAGTGCTACTCCGACCTCCAACTGTTCCCTGGACTTTGCCCTTATCAGGAGATCGTCCAAGTAAGGGATAATTAAGACGCCTTTTCTTTGAAGAAGAATCATCATTTCGGCCATTACCTTGGTAAAGACCCGGGGTGCCGTGGACAATCCAAACGGCAGCGTCTGAAACTGATAGTGACAGTTCTGTACCACGAACCTGAAGTACCCTTAGTGAGAAGGGCAAATTTGGGACATGGAGGTAAGCATCCCTGATGTCCCGGGACACTATATAGTCCCCTTCTTCCTGGTTCGTTATCACTGCTCTGAGTGACTCCATCTTGATTTGAACCTTTGTAAGTGTTCAAATTTTTTTAGATTTAGAATAGGTCTCACCTAGCCTTCTGGCTTCAGTACCACAATATAGTGTGGAATAATACCCCTTTCCTTGTTGTAGGAGGGGTAATTTGATTATCACCTGCTGGGAATACAGCTTGTGAATTGTTTCCCATACTGCCTCCTTGTCGGAGGGAGACCTTGGTAAAGCAGACTTCAGGAGCCTGCGAGGGGGAAACGTCTCGACATTCCAATCTGTACCCCTGGGATACTACTTGTAGGATCCAGGGGTCCTGTACGGTCCCAGCGTCATGCTGAGAGCTTGGCAGAAGCGGTGGAAGGCTTCTGTTCCTGGGAATGGGCTGCCTGCTGCAGTCTTCTTCCCTTTCCTCTATCCCTGGGCAGATATGACTCTTATAGGGACGAAAGGACTGAGGCTGAAAAGACGGTGTCTTTTTCTGCAGAGATGTGACTTAGGGTAAAAACGGTGGATTTTCCAGCAGTTGCCGTGGCCACCAGGTCCGATGGACCGACCCCAAATAACTCCTCTTCCTTTATACGGCAATACACCTTTGTGCCGTTTGGAATCTGCATCACCTGACCACTGTCGTGTCCATAAACATCTTGTGGCAGATATGGACATCGCACTTACTCTTGATGCCAGAGTGCAAATATCCCTCTGTGCATCTCGTATATATAGAAATGCATCCTTTAAATGCTCTATAGTCAATAAAATACTGTCCCTGTCAAGGGTATCAATATTTTTAGTCAGGGAATCCGACCAAGCCACCCCAGCTCTGCACATCCAGGCTGAGGCGATCGCTGGTCGCAGTATAACACCAGTATGTATGTATATACTTTTTATGATATTTTCCAGCCTCCTGTCAGCTGGCTCCTTGAGGACGGCCCTATCTATAGACGGTACCGCCACTTGTTTTGATAAGCGTGTGAGCGCCTTATCCACCCTAAGGGGTGTTTCCCAACGCGCCCTAACTTCTGGCGGGAAAGGGTATACCGCCAATAATTTTCTATCGGGGGGAACCCACGCATCATCACACACTTCCTTTAATTTATCTGATTCAGGAAAAACTACAGGTAGTTTTTTCACATCCCACATAATACCCTCTTTTGTGGTACTTGTAGTATCAGAAATATGTAACACCTCCTTCATTGCCCTTAACATGTAACGTGTGGCCCTAAAGGGAAATACGTTTGTTTCTTCACCGTCGACACTGAAATCAGTGTCCGTGTCTGTGTCTGTCGACCGACTGAGGTAAAAGGACGTTTTAACTAGAGATGAGCGCCTGAAATTTTTCGGGTTTTGTGTTTTGGTTTTGGGTTCGGTTCCGCGGCCGTGTTTTGGGTTCGACCGCGTTTTGGCAAAACCTCACCGAATTTTTTTTGTCGGATTCGGGTGTGTTTTGGATTCGGGTGTTTTTTTCAAAAAACACTAAAAAACAGCTTAAATCATAGAATTTGGGGGTCATTTTGATCCCAAAGTATTATTAACCTCAAAAACCATAATTTACACTCATTTTCAGTCTATTCTGAATACCTCACACCTCACAATATTATTTTTAGTCCTAAAATTTGCACCGAGGTCGCTGTGTGAGTAAGATAAGCGACCCTAGTGGCCGACACAAACACCGGGCCCATCTAGGAGTGGCACTGCAGTGTCACGCAGGATGTCCCTTCCAAAAAACCCTCCCCAAACAGCACATGACGCAAAGAAAAAAAGAGGCGCAATGAGGTAGCTGTGTGAGTAAGATTAGCGACCCTAGTGGCCGACACAAACACCGGGCCCATCTAAGAGTGGCACTGCAGTGTCACGCAGGATGGCCCTTCCAAAAAACCCTCCCCAAACAGCACATGACGCAAAGAAAAAAAGAGGCGCAATGAGGTAGCTGTGTGAGTAAGATTAGCGACCCTAGTGGCCGACACAAACACCGGGCCCATCTAGGAGTGGCACTGCAGTGTCACGCAGGATGGCCCTTCCAAAAAAACCTCCCCAAACAGCACATGACGCAAAGAAAAAAAGAGGCGCAATGAGGTAGCTGTGTGAGTAAGATTAGCGACCCTAGTGGCCGACACAAACACCGGGCCCATCTAGGAGTGGCACTGCAGTGTCACGCAGGATGTCCCTTCCAAAAAACCCTCCCCAAACAGCACATGACGCAAAGAAAAAAAGAGGCGCAATGAGGTAGCTGTGTGAGTAAGATTAGCGACCCTAGTGGCCGACACAAACACCGGGCCCATCTAGGAGTGGCACTGCAGTGTCACGCAGGATGTCCCTTCCAAAAAACCCTCCCCAAACAGCACATGACGCAAAGAAAAAAAGAGGCGCAATGAGGTAGCTGACTGTGTGAGTAAGATTAGCGACCCTAGTGGCTGACACAAACACCGGGCCCATCTAGGAGTGGCACTGCAGTGTCACGCAGGATGTCCCTTCCAAAAAACCCTCCCCAAACAGCACATGACGCAAAGAAAAAAAGAGGCGCAATGAGGTAGCTGACTGTGTGAGTAAGATTAGCGACCCTAGTGGCCGACACAAACACCGGGCCCATCTAGGAGTGGCACTGCAGTGTCACGCAGGATGTCCCTTCCAAAAAACCCTCCCCAATCAGCACATGATGCAAAGAAAAAGAAAAGAAAAAAGAGGTGCAAGATGGAATTGTCCTTGGGCCCTCCCACCCACCCTTATGTTGTGTAAACAAAACAGGACATGCACACTTTAACCAACCCATCATTTCAGTGACAGGGTCTGCCACACGACTGTGACTGATATGACGGGTTGGTTTGGACCCCCCCCAAAAAAGAAGCAATTAATCTCTCCTTGCACAAACTGGCTCTACAGAGGCAAGATGTCCACCTCATCTTCACCCTCCGATATATCACCGTGTACATCCCCCTCCTCACAGATTATAAATTCGTCCCCACTGGAATCCACCATCTCAGCTCCCTGTGTACTTTGTGGAGGCAATTGCTGCTGGTCAATGTCTCCGCGGAGGAATTGATTATAATTCATTTTAATGAACATCATCTTCTCCACATTTTCTGGATGTAACCTCGTACGCCGATTGCTGACAAGGTGAGCGGCGGCACTAAACACTCTTTCGGAGTACACACTTGTGGGAGGGCAACTTAGGTAGAATAAAGCCAGTTTGTGCAAGGGCCTCCAAATTGCCTCTTTTTCCTGCCAGTATAAGTACGGACTGTGTGACGTGCCTACTTGGATGCGGTCACTCATATAATCCTCCACCATTCTATCAATGTTGAGAGAATCATATGCAGTGACAGTAGACGACATGTCGTAATCGTTGTCAGGTCCTTCAGTCCGGACCAGATGTCAGCATCAGCAGTCGCTCCAGACTGCCCTGCATCACCGCCAGCGGGTGGGCTCGGAATTCTGAGCCTTTTCCTCGCACCCCCAGTTGCGGGAGAATGTGAAGGAGGAGATGTTGACAGGTCGCGTTCCGCTTGACTTGACAATTTTGTCACCAGCAGGTCTTTCAACCCCAGCAGACCTGTGTCTGCCGGAAAGAGAGATCCAAGGTAATCTAGGATCGAGCACGGTGGCCAAAATGTAGTGCTCTGATTTCAACAGATTGACCACCCGTGAATCCTTGTTAAGCGAATTAAGGGCTGCATCCACAAGTCCCACATGCCTAGCGGAATCGCTCCCTTTTAGCTCCTTCTACAATGCCTCCAGCTTCTTCTGCAAAAGCCTGATGAGGGGAATGACCTGACTCAGGCTGGCAGTGTCTGAACTGACTTCACGTGTGGCAAGTTCAAAGGGCATCAGAACCTTGCACAACGTTGAAATCATTCTCCACTGCACTTGAGACAGGTGCATTCCACCTACTATATCGTGCTCAATTGTATAGGCTTGAATGGCCTTTTGCTGCTCCTCCAACCTCTGAAGCATATAGAGGGTTGAATTCCACCTCGTTACCACTTCTTGCTTCAGATAATGGCAGGGCAGGTTCAGTAGTTTTTGGTGGTGCTCCAGTCTTCTGTACGTGGTGCCTGTACGCCGAAAGTGTCCCGCAATTTTTCTGGCCACCGACAGCATCTCTTGCACGCCCCTGTCGTTTTTTAAAAAATTCTGCACCACCAAATTCAAGGTATGTGCAAAACATGGGACGTGCTGGAATTTGCCCATATTTAATGCACACACAATATTGCTGGCGTTGTCCGATGCCACAAATCCACAGGAGAGTCCAATTGGGGTAAGCCATTCCGCGATGATCTTCCTCAGTTGCCGTAAGAGGTTTTCAGCTGTGTGCGTATTCTGGAAAGCGGTGATACAAAGCGTAGCCTGCCTAGGAAAGAGTTGGCGTTTGCGAGATGCTGCTACTGGTGCCGCCGCTGCTGTTCTTGCGGCGGGAGTCCATACATCTACCCAGTGGGCTGTCACAGTCATATAGTCCTGACCCTGCCCTGCTCCACTTGTCCACATGTCCGTGGTTAAGTGGACATTGGGTACAACTGCATTTTTTAGGACACTGGTGAGTCTTTTTCTGACGTCCGTGTACATTCTCGGTATCGCCTGCCTAGAGAAGTGGAACCTAGATGGTATTTGGTAACGGGGGCACACTGCCTCAATAAATTGTCTAGTTCCCTGTGAACTAACGGCGGATACCGGACGCACGTCTAACACCAACATAGTTGTCAAGGACTCAGTTATCCGCTTTGCAGTAGGATGACTGCTGTGATATTTCATCTTCCTCGCAAAGGACTGTTGAACAGTCAATTGCTTACTGGAAGTAGTACAAGTGGGCTTACGACTTCCCCTCTGGGATGACCATCGACTCCCAGCGGCAACAACAGCAGCGCCAGCAGCAGTAGGCGTTACACGCAAGGATGCATTGGAGGAATCCCAGGCAGGAGAGGACTCGTCAGAATTGCCAGTGACATGGCCTGCAGGACTATTGGCATTCCTGGGGAAGGAGGAAATTGACACTGAGGGAGTTGGTGGGGTGGTTTGCGTGAGCTTGGTTACAAGAGGAAGGGATTTACTGGTCAGTGGACTGCTTCCGCTGTCACCCAAAGTTTTTGAACTTGTCACTGACTTATTATGAATGCGCTGCAGGTGACGTATAAGGGAGGATGTTCCGAGGTGGTTAACGTCCTTACCCCTACTTATTACAGCTTGACAAAGGGAACACACGGCTTGACACCTGTTGTCCGCATTTCTGGTGAAATACCTCCACACCGAAGAGCTGATTTTTTTGGTATTTTCACCTGGCATGTCAACGGCCATATTCCTCCCACGGACAACAGGTGTCTCCCCGGGTGCCTGACTTAAACAAACCACCTCACCATCAGAATCCTCCTGGTCAATTTCCTCCCCAGCGCCAGCAACACCCATATCCTCCTCATCCTGGTGTACTTCAACACTGACATCTTCAATCTGACTATCAGGAACTGGACTGCGGGTGCTCCTTCCAGCACTTGCAGGGGGCGCGCAAATGGTGGAAGGCGCATGCTCTTCACGTCCAGTGTTGGGAAGGTCAGGCATCG
This sequence comes from Pseudophryne corroboree, assembly GCF_028390025.1. Taxonomy (NCBI): domain Eukaryota; kingdom Metazoa; phylum Chordata; class Amphibia; order Anura; family Myobatrachidae; genus Pseudophryne; species Pseudophryne corroboree. The sequence continues at coordinate 80,615,577 of NC_086454.1, forward strand.
CAACCGACACAATTGGACTCTCCTTGTGGATTTGGGATTTCAAAGAACGCACAGTTCTTTGCGGTGCTTTTGCCAGCTTGAGTCTTTTCAGTTTTCTAGCGAGAGGCTGAGTGCTTCCATCCTCATGTGAAGCTGAACCACTAGCCATGAACATAGGCCAGGGCCTCAGCCATTCCTTGCCACTCCGTGTGGTAAATGGCATATTGGCAAGTTTACGCTTCTCCTCCGACAATTTTATTTTAGGTTTTGGAGTCCTTTTTTTACTGATATTTGGTGTTTTGGTTTTGACATGCTCTGTACTATGCCATTGGGCATCGGCCTTGGCAGACGACGTTGCTGGCATTTCATCGTCTCGGCCATGACTAGTGGCAGCAGCTTCAGCACGAGGTGGAAGTGGATCTTGATCTTTCCCTAATTTTGGAACCTCAACATTTTTGTTCTCCATATTTTAATAGGCACAACTAAAAGGCACCTCAGGTAAACAATGGAGATGGATGGATTGGATACTAGTATACAATTATGGACGGGCTGCCGAGTGCCGACACAGAGGTAGCCACAGCCGTGAACTACCGCACTGTACTGTGTCTGCTGCTAATATATAGACTGGTTGATAAAGAGATAGTATACTCGTAACTAGTATGTATGTATAAAGAAAGAAAAAAAAACCACGGTTAGGTGGTATATACAATTATGGACGGGCTGCCGAGTGCCGACACAGAGGTAGCCACAGCCGTGAACTACCGCACTGTACTGTGTCTGCTGCTAATATATAGACTGGTTGATAAAGAGATAGTATACTCGTAACTAGTATGTATGTATAAAGAAAGAAAAAAAAACCACGGTTAGGTGGTATATACAATTATGGACGGGCTGCCGAGTGCCGACACAGAGGTAGCCACAGCCGTGAACTACCGCACTGTACTGTGTCTGCTGCTAATATATAGACTGGTTGATAAAGAGATAGTATACTCGTAACTAGTATGTATGTATAAAGAAAGAAAAAAAAACCACGGTTAGGTGGTATATACAATTATGGACGGGCTGCCGAGTGCCGACACAGAGGTAGCCACAGCCGTGAACTACCGCACTGTACTGTGTCTGCTGCTAATATATAGACTGGTTGATAAAGAGATAGTATACTCGTAACTAGTATGTATGTATAAAGAAAGAAAAAAAAACCACGGTTAGGTGGTATATACAATTATGGACGGGCTGCCGAGTGCCGACACAGAGGTAGCCACAGCCGTGAACTACCGCACTGTACTGTGTCTGCTGCTAATATATAGACTGGTTGATAAAGAGATAGTATACTCGTAACTAGTATGTATGTATAAAGAAAGAAAAAAAAACCACGGTTAGGTGGTATATACAATTATGGACGGGCTGCCGAGTGCCGACACAGAGGTAGCCACAGCCGTGAACTACCGCACTGTACTGTGTCTGCTGCTAATATAGACTGGTTGATAAAGAGATAGTATACTACTAATATTATATATACTGGTGGTCAGGTCACTGGTCACTAGTCACACTGGCAGTGGCACTCCTGCAGCAAAAGTGTGCACTGTTTAATTTTAATATAATATTATGTACTCCTGGCTCCTGCTATAACCTATAACTGGCACTGCAGTAGTGCTCCCCAGTCTCCCCCACAATTATAAGCTGTGTGAGCTGAGCAGTCAGACAGATATATAATATATATAGATGATGCAGCACACTGGCCTGAGCCTGAGCAGTGCACACAGATATGGTATGTGACTGACTGAGTCACTGTGTGTATCGCTTTTTTCAGGCAGAGAACGGATATATTAAATAAACTGCACTGTGTGTCTGGTGGTCACTCACTATATAATATATTATGTACTCCTGGCTCCTGCTATAACCTATAACTGGCACTGCAGTAGTGCTCCCCAGTCTCCCCCACAATTATAAGCTGTGTGAGCTGAGCAGTCAGACAGATATATATAATATTATATATAGATAATAGATGATGCAGCACACTGGCCTGAGCCTGAGCAGTGCACACAGATATGGTATGTGACTGAGTCACTGTGTGCTGTGTATCGCTTTTTTCAGGCAGAGAACGGATTATAAATAAAACTGGTGGTCACTGGTCACTATCAGCAAAACTCTGCACTGTACACTACTGAGTACTCCTAATGCTCCCCAAAATTAGTAAATCAAGTGTCTCTCTAATCTATTCTAAACGGAGAGGACGCCAGCCACGTCCTCTCCCTATCAATCTCAATGCACGTGTGAAAATGGCGGCGACGCGCGGCTCCTTATATAGAATCCGAGTCTCGCGATAGAATCCGAGCCTCGCGAGAATCCGACAGCGTCATGATGACGTTCGGGCGCGCTCGGGTTAACCGAGCAAGGCGGGAAGATCCGAGTCGCTCGGACCCGTGAAAAAAAACATGAAGTTCTGGCGGGTTCGGATTCAGAGAAACCGAACCCGCTCATCTCTAGTTTTAACGCCCCTGACGGTGTTTGAGACGCCTGGACAGGTACTAATTTGTTTGCCAGCCGTCTCATGTCGCCAACCGACCTTGCAGCGTGTTGACATTATCACGTAATTCCATAAATAAGCCATCCATTCCGGTGTCAACTCCCTAGAGAGTGAAATCACCATTACAGGCAATTTGCTCCGCCTCCTCACCAACATCGTCCTCATACATGTCGACACACACGTACCGACATATAGCACACACACACAGGGAATGCTCTGATAGAGGACAGGACCCCACTAGCCCCATGGGGAGACAGAGGGAGAGTTTGCCAGCACACACCAAAGCGCTATATTTTACAGGGATAGCCTTATAATAAGTGCTCCCTTATAGCTGCTTTTATAAAATCACAATTTCGCCAAATTTTGCCCCCCCTCTCTTGATTTAACCCTGTTTCTGTAGTGCAGTGCAGGGGAGAGCCTGGGAGCCTTCCTGACCAGCGGAACTGTGTGAGGAAATGGCGCTGTGTGCTGAGGAGATAGGCCCCGCCCCCTTTTCGGCGGGCTCGTCTCCCGCTTAAAAATGGATTCTGGCAGGGGTTAAATATCTCCATATAGCCCCGGAGGCTATATGTGAGGTATTTTTTGCCAAAAAAAGGATTTTCATTGCTGCCCAGGGCGCCCCCCCCCAGCGCCCTGCACCCTCAGTGACTGCCGTGTGAAGTGTGCTGAGAACAATGGCGCACAGCTGCAGTGCTGTGCGCTACCTTAAGAAGACTGAGGAGTCTTCTGCCGCCGATTCTGGACCTTCTTCTCTTTTCAGCATCTGCAAGGGGGCCGGCGGCGAGGCTCCGGTGACCATCCAGGCTGTACCTGTGATCGTCCCTCTGGAGCTAATGTCCAGTAGCCAAAGAAGCCAATCCATCCTGCACGCAGGTGAGTTCACTTCTTCTCCCCTAAGTCCCTCGATGCAGTGATCCTGTTGCCAGCAGGACTCACTGTAAAATAAAAAACCTAAGCTAAACTTTTCTAAGCAGCTCTTTAGGAGAGCCACCTAGATTGCACCCTTCTCGGCCGGGCACAAAAACCTAACTGAGGCTTGGAGGAGGGTCATAGGGGGAGGAGCCAGTGCACACCACCTGATCCTAAAGCTTTACTTTTTGTGCCCTGTCTCCTGCGGAGCCGCTATTCCCCCTTGGTCCTTTCAGGAACCCCAGCATCCACTAGGACGATAGAGAAATTATACGTAGCAGCTGATTGGTTGACATGGGCAACTGCTCCACTGGCTCACTTCTCCACACTTTTCACTGCTTCATGAATAGAGCCCTATGACCCCTTCACAAAGGGGGGTGCCACGCAATGCAAAAGGGGACATTTTGCCCACAGCAACTTACCCATTAGTTAAATATATTGGATTTTATATTAGCAAGCTTTCAATGTGCAAACAGTAACTGCTACCAGTCTAAAATGATTTTCAGAAACACGGGTGTTGAGTAACTGCATCTACAAACATCCTGTTCTTTGCTCCGTTTTCACAAATGGAGGCCCACGCCACCTCCTCCCCGCCCCCCAGATGGAAGCAAACTGTCTATCACCGACAGTCTGCTGCCATCCTGCGCATGCACAAAGTGCTGATAATCGATACTTTGCTCCAAACTCCAACCTCATCTGAATACCTTTTGTTCCTGTCGACCTTTTGTCAGTGTCATCCTAATGCATGTCGACCATATGGGGTTGACCTAATGACTCTAGACCTAGGCATTGTAGATCTTGTATACCACACCCCTCTTAAGCTGGGTACACACCTGGCTGCAATCGGCACAATATATTGTTTCCGGACGAATCGGAACGTGGTGCACGTATAGCATGTGACCTGGAGCATTGTATCAAAGGACGGAACTAGGGATCATTCTGTCGTTCATTACATCGTTCTAGTGTGTACCCAGCCTTAGAAAGCCAGAATGGGGGAGGGAATGTGAATACATTGACTGAGTCAGAGCCGGCCCTAACCAATATGATGCCCTAGGCAAGATTTTGGCTGGTGCCCCCTAGCACAACCACTGGTTCCGCCTCTGAACTTGCACCTCTTTCCCAGCACCATCACCCCTCACCCGTAGCAGTCCTTATTTTGGTGTTTGTACCCCCTATATTTTAAATAGGAACAGTGCGCACATTTGGCGCACAGCCCAAAAAGGGGTGTGTTTTTGCTGGCAAGGGGCATGGCCACACAATAGTAACCCCAATTCCAATTACGCCACACAGTACTGCAACTTTATTCATATTTGATCATGCGATAGTGTCCATCATTTATATTACATCCCACAGTAGTACCACTTTACCTTAAATGTTACTCCTCACAGTAGAGCCCCTTATTCACATTACATCACACTGAATTGCTCCTTATTCACATTAAACCAGACCCTATTGCTCTTTATTCACATTAGACGACACAGTAGTGCCCTTTCTATACGCAATGCCACATAGTAGGGCACCTTATACACATAATGCCACACATTAGTAATGCATTTATACACATAATTCCACACAGTAATGCCCCTTACACATATTAGACATATTATTAATGTCCTTATAAACATAATGCGCCTTACACATTATGACCACCTTTATTAATGCCTTTTTACACATAATGTCCCTTACACATATGCCGCACATTATTAATGCCCTTATACACATAATGACACACATAGTGCCCCCTACACATTTGCTGCACATTATTAGTGCCCCTATACACATAATGACACACATGCAGTACTACCCTATTACCCATATGCCGCACATTTTTAATGCCCTTATACACATAATGACACACATAGTGCCCCTTACACATATGTTGCACATTATTAATGCATTTTTACATAACACACATAATGCTCCTTACGCATATTCCGAACACTACTGCACAACCAACCCACTCACATGCACACAGCACTCACACTGCCACTAACACTGTCACCTCTGCCTCTGCTTGGATACAGATGTGTCCTCATAAATCTTGCCTCAATGCTAACGTCGGGCACCTTTTTTATGAAAATGCATCTTATTTGCATTGCTATGTGGCTAGGATGCACAAGCACCTTCTGCTGATTAAACTGATATGCAGCATGCCAATATACTGTGTGAGACTGTGGCTGTATCTGCATATGAAATGCTACATACAGAATATAGGCATGCCGCATATCATTTTAATCAGCAGAATTTGCTGATGCCCCTAGGCATATCAAATACCCTAGGCAATTGCCTAGTTTGCCTATAATTATGGCCGGCTCTGGACTGAGTAAAGTAAGGGCTTACTCATTCAAATGTGGCCCGAGTAGGCCCAGACATAGACAAATATGGGCCTGAGCCTGACATCTTTTTTTTATGTAAAACTCTACGTGAGTCCCAAAATGCACTTACTAAATTATCCGATATGAAGTCTTAACATGACGTGCTGAGCCTGACTTATGTAAAAAAAAAAGACATGAGATGTAATTCTTTGTTAATGATGCAAATATTTGACAGACAAAAATATTTGTTTGACACCGTAGATTTTTACGATTCCCAGTTTTGCTCTATTCATGGAAACCAGCTGCCCTCTAGTGGTATATATAGGCATTACACTAATCATTGATTGACAACATGGTTCGGTAACACACTTGTCCAGCTATCAAATCCTCCTCATTACATCATGAATTTTGATAAGCCTATTAGCCAGCAAGGCAGCCAGGAGGAGAAAGATCCTCTCACTAGATGACTAAACAATGAGGAGTAATATATTTTAATTTAAACACCATAAACCTATTGAGTGCTTAATTAACTTTAACCGTCTTTAGGGGAATGGAGCCAATTTGAGAGGGTCAAAAGGAGTTGTCTCAATATCAAACAATTTTACATTGTCAATCCATTCATTCAGCCTACAGCGACTGATTAACACACAAAATTAACATGTTAGTAAAAATTCATAACCAATTCTCCAGGGAAATTAAGACCCACATGCTCAGTGCGTGATTAGCACATGTATTGTTTTTCAGTAACAATATAATTTAATGGGTTCTTACAATCACAGAAAAGAGAGTCTCAGTTCTGGCGTGCACTGATTATTTAACATGCCGTTTGGTAATAAAGAGGGATTTCAAAGAGAACCCATTCTAAATGGTCCCCTGGATGCACAACCTGGGAAGGTTTGCATTTACAACCGGCATAAAAGAGACTGTTTCAGGATGGCATAATAATCCACTCTTGTGTTATTTGTTTTACACAAACCATAATATCTACAGAGCTGTGTCCTCGGCCCGGTAGCAGGAAAATGCCAGGTGATAGAGGGGGGTCCTTTTTTGTTAATAGTGATAACGTTGTGCCATTTCCAGGTCTGAAACCCAGAAGAACAGAGTGTGTCTTAATGATGTCCCTGCTGACACCCATTGTGCTTTCATCTTGCGCGAGCAATTCTTACAGTGTCACTTGCTGGTAAAGAAATACATAACCATATTGTACCATAGAAGCGTTTTATTTGGCAAGTATCAACGCATCTCTTTATTAGATTGATTCTTAGACGTCTATTCATGTAGCAGTGAAAAGAGTGGAGAAGTTGCCCATGGCAACCAATCATCACTGAAGTAACAGTTACAATTTGCATACCATAAAATTATACAGAGCTGCTGATTGGTTGCCATGGGCAACTTCTCCACTGGCTCACTTCTCCACTCTTTTCACTGCTTCATGAATAGATCACATAATAACCAACGCATTTCTTGGGCTGTGAATTGATGGTAGAGACTCTTGCGCTAGGAAGAGAGTACTCAATACCACTAGGTTTCTACCAGAGCTGTTACGATGTTCTCATCGTGTCTGGTCTTCATAGTTTCACAATAAGGGGCGATATGTGGAACATGCCCAGTATTGCTTAAAAGCCAGGCGCTGGGGCAGGATAATTGCAAGTTGTCTTAATGTTGTCCCTGCTGACCGCCATTGTGTATTCATCTTTGGAGATCTACTGTTATAGTGTCATTCACTGGTAAAGAATTACATAACTATATTGTACCATAGGAGCACTTTACTAAATATTGCAGAAACCTATGGATCGATGCACTTTACGGTACTGATTCTAAATGAACCAACGCATTTCATGGGCTGTGACTGGATGGTAGTGACTCTTGCTCTGGGAAAAAAGTAAACAATACCACTCAGTTCCTACAAAAACTATTATGATGTTCTCATTGTACCTGATGTTGGGAATTTTACAAAAACGGGCGAGAGGAGGAACAGGTCCCGATTTGAGGAAAAACTAGGATCTTGTGCAAGGTCTCCATAGATAAATACTGCCTTCTTGAAAACCCAGTAGAGCCTTATGCCAATCTGTGAGCTGTCAGTGCAGGGCAAGGGAATCTATGGAAAGACATTGATATTAGGAATGGCCATCAAAGAAATCACCTAGTTATGGGATGGAGTGGGGGCAGGACTAACTGGCAGCCAATCAGAGAAGGGGTCTGGGGTAAGTATCTAGCTGATGGCAAAATCATTGAACATTGGTGGCAAATAATCCATGGCTGTTAACCATAGTTGGTTACCTCCACCATGAGAAATCATCTCCAATCAGCCACAGGCTTCATGTAAAGACAGACCTGAGGATGGGAAGACATGTGGAGAAGTATGATTAGTAGGTGCAGTAGATGCAGGTGGTGCAATGGCTATGATGCCCAGCCATAGTAATTAATTAATTAGTTAATTAATTCACTAAACTAATTTCAACTATGTCCTTCTATGTGTGCATGGGGCTGGCACATTCCCATGCTCAGAAATACAGAACCAGGGCTTCCGGTAAGGATGTGTGTGGGTGTGGGGGGGGGGGAGGGGGGTGAACATAAGTTTTTTATCCCGATTTTATTATAGCGTCCGGTAATTAATTGCGTATTGTACCCCTGTAGGCAGGACTTGTCTTTGACATCAGCCACAGAACATTCATTAGGAGGAGCTTCAGGCAGTTGATCTATAGTACATATATATATATATATATATATATATATATATATATATATACTGCTCAAAAAAATAAAGGGAACACAAACAACACAATGTAACTCCAAGTCAATCACACTTCTGTGAAATCAGACTGTCCACTTAGGAAGCGACACTGATTAACAATCAATTTCACATGCTGTTGTGCAAATGGAATAGACAACAGGTGGAAATTATAGGCAATTAGCAAGACACCCCCAATAAAGGAGTTGTTCTGCAGGTGGTGACCACAGGCCACTTCTCAGCTCCTATGCTTTCTGGCTGATATTTTGGTCACTTTTGAAAGCTAGCGGTGCTTTCACTCTAGTGGTAGTATGAGACGGAGTCTACAACCCACACAAGTTGCTCAGGTAGTGCAGCTCATCCAGGATGGCAAATCAATGCGAGCTGTGGCAAGAAGGTTTGCTGTGTCTGTCAGCGTAGTGTCCAGAGCATGGAGGTGCTACCAGGAGACAGGCCAGTACATCAGGAGACGTGGAAGAGGCTGTAGGAGGGCAACAACCCAGCAGCAGAACCGCTACCTCCGCCTTTGTGCAAGGAGGAACAGGAGGAGCACTGCCAGAGCCCTGCAAAATGACCTCCAGTAAAGCCACAAATGTGCATGTGTCTACTCAAACGATCAGAAACAGACTTCATGAGGGTGGTATGAGGGCCCGACATCCACAGGTGGGGGTTGTGCTTACAGCCCAACACCGTGCAGGACGTTTGGCATTTGCCAGAGAACACCAAGATTGGCAAATTCGCCACTGGCGCCCTGTGCTCTTCACAGATGAAAGCAGGTTCTCACTGAGCACATGTGACAGACGTGACAGAGTCTGGAGATGCCAAGGAGAACGTTCTGCTGCCTGCAACATCCTCCAGCATGAGCGGTTTGGCAGTGGGTCAGTAATGGTATGGGGTGGCATTTCTTTGGGGGGGGGGGGGGGTGCACAGCTCTCCATGTGCTCGCCAGAGGTAGCCTGACTGCCATTAGGTACCGAGATGAGATCCTCAGATCCCTTGTGAGACCATATGCTGGTGCGGTTGGCCCTGGGTTCCTCCTAATGCAAGACAATGCTAGACCTCATGTGGCTGGAGTGTGTCAGCAGTTCCTGCAAGACGAAGGCATTGATGTTATGGACTGGCCCGCCCGTTCCCCAGATCTGAATCCAATTGAGCACATCTGGGACATCATGTCTCACTCCATTGCACCCCAGACTGTCCAGGAGTTGGCGGATGCTTTAGTCCAGGTCTGGGAGTAGATCCCTCAGGAGACCATCCGCCACCTCATCAGGAGCATGCCCAGGCGTTGTAGGGAGGTCATACAAGCACGTGGAGACCACACACACTACTGAGCCTCATTTTGACTTGTTTCAAGGGCATTACATCACAGTTGGATCAGCCTGTAGTGTGTTTTTCCACTTTAATTTTGAGTGTGACTCCAAATCCAGACCTCCATGAGTTAATAAATTTTATTTCCATTGATAATTTTTGTGTGATTTTGTTGTCAGCACATTCAATTATGTAAAGAACAAAGTATTTAATAAGAATATTTCATTCACTCAGATCTATGATGTATTATTTTAGTGTTCCCTTGATTTTTTTGAGCAGTATATATATATATATATATATATATATAATCCATGGTGGCAGCCCGGCACTCCGTTGTCCCCATGGGGGTATTGCTCCGGTGCCCTCCTAGGGGTATAGCAACCCCAATATGCAGAAAGGAGAGAGACGGCGGCACTCAGAGTCTTTCACTTCCAAGTAAATTAAAGCAAAAAGTGCATTGACGAATAAATGCACTTTTTGCTTTAATTTACTTGGAAGTGAAAGACTCTGAGTGCCGCCATCTCTCTCCTTTCTATATATATATATATATATATATATATATATAAAATCCATATATATATAAATATATATATATATAATCCATTCAATGTGAGGGCATCAAAACCAGTTAATACATATAGGTGGAGTGCCGGGTTTTATGCGCTTTATATAAATATATATATATATATGTGAAGGCAGGGGAGAAGAACAAGCGCCATATGGTGTAGTATTTTGAATAAATTGGAGTGATAGATACGTATATACGAAGTAAGTACCGGATAGATTCTTGAGATTAGGCCTGTCTGTCTCACTAAATTCTTTGTGGCTGTTCCCCACCTAGGAGACAAAAGATCATCGCCATATGGTGTAGTAACCTCAGATATATCTTGGGGTACCCTCCCCTATATTTCATGCGTACCAAAAGAAAGATTCAATATAGCATATAGGATATATTTATATCCAGGTAGATCAAGTCGGTCCAATATGATGTAATGGCTGAATCAGTCGACTGCTGCTGCCTTATATAGTATTATCAATCAAAAAAAAAATTTAATCCACAAAATAATAATACACAAATTCAGATAAAAAATAAATAAAACAAATCGCCTCCAGGGCTTCCTCAGGAGAATACATCATATCAAAAGGTACACATATTTATAGTGTACCTTTTGATATGATGTATTCTCCTGAGGAAGCCCTGGAGGCGAAACGCGTTGAGACTGACCTGACTACTGCCTATACCAATCAGCTAAGATTTTCTGATTTGTTTTATTTATTTTTTATCTGAATTTGTGTATTATTATTTTGTGGATTAAAATTTTTTTTTGATTGTTAATACTATATAAGGCAGCAGCAGTCGACTGATTCAGCCATTACATCATATTGGACCGACTTGATCTACCTGGATATAAATATATCCTATATGCTATATTGAATCTTTCTTTTGGTACGCATGAAATATAGGGGAGGGTACCCCAAGATATATCTGAGGTTACTACACCATATGGCGATGATCTTTTGTCTCCTAGGTGGGGAACAGCCACAAAGAATTTAGTGAGACAGACAGGCCTAATCTCAAGAATCTATCCGGTACTTACTTCGTATATACGTATCTATCACTCCAATTTATTCAAAATACTACACCATATGGCGCTTGTTCTTCTCCCCTGCCTTCACAGAATTTCATGACTGAACATACCCAAGTCATATTTTGAAGAACTGAGCAGCCACCAAAGAAGTTTGGGAGGTGTTTTCTGACGGAGCATCCACAATTGACTGAATCCAAACAGTAGAACCTTTTTGACGACCCTTTGCTTTAAAGGAATATTTGGACGTGAGACTAAGCGCACTGACCTTAAAAAAACTCTCCATATATATATATATATATATATATATATATATAAGTCAATTGGGTCCGGCACTCAATAAATAGTTCAATTACCCCGGTGTCCTGGTCCAAAAAACGGTGTGCACCGCTGGTATACAGTTCTGAATGGATCGGCACTCAGAGGCTTTTCTTAAGCAAATAACGTGTATTAAAAGTTCAATAATACATCAATTCAGTCAATCAACGTTTTGGTGCCGACACGCACCGTCGTCAGGATATGATGCATAGTACCAAAAAAGACAAACACATACAACCAATACAGTGTGACTCACCCTCCTAAATACCTGTGCAATCCCCGTTCACCTGAGCTCTGGGCGGGTGTCTGGCGTCCTGGCGTGCGGGGGCGCTCGGCGATGACGTCATCCAGACTGCACTGCAATCAGCGGGCCGTCCGCACGCTGCGTCCACCCGTCGTCAGGACAACAGTCTGCTGGCGTGTTCGGTAACCAGGGACGCCCTCGCGTCTCCTGGCGCTTACAGTACAGCTGACTGTGTGTATCAGATGCCGCTCCTTCCCAGCTCTAATACTCAGAAATAAAAATAAAACATTTAAAAACAACGAAGCTGGATCACCCAGTGGGCGTTATGCATACTCAATATACGAATATTCATGCACAATAGAAAGACCAGGACACCGGGGTAATTGAACTATTTATTGAGTGCCGGACCCAATTGACTTATTTGGAAGAAAAACATTTCTTCATTTTCAAGGCACCATGGAATTTCTTTATTGACACACCTTGCTTTCAACTGGACACCCAGGGACACGTATGTACTGTATATATTGCTCTCCACACTCTACTTAGTGCCCCTCTTGAGACAGTATGGCACAACCACTACCTACTACACCACTGGGAGAGACTTTAAGTTTCACAGATGAACAAATTAATAAAATTCTGGTTGAGGAGAATCCACAATATAGCGCAGAGGCAAACTCGTGTGATATATTATATCAAAGCCTATATAAAATGAAGAAGCGGGAGATAGACTATACGCTGCACGGCATTACCCTGTCAGACTACTATAGGGATAAATTTATCCCACGAGGGTTCCGTGTTAAGAACGCTCCCACTATAGGCAGATATAATCAAGCATTTTGCCGTAAGTGGATAGCCATACTGAACAAGTGCTCGTTCGATTTAATGATACTAGTCATAGAGGAGGCTACTAGAGAATTAGAGAGTGTGAAAGCAAAAATCAGTACGTTTGAAACCATGCATATTAACACCTTACGGGAAGACTCTAACACTGATTGGCTTGTGAAGTTGCAGAATCAGTGTGATAAATACCGTACAGACCTCATCAAATTTAAAAGACTTAAACGGGTCAAAGTTGCACAAGATTATGAGGAGAACAACGTATACCGTTGGATCACAGGAGTAGAACCTAAAAAGAACTATAGGAGACCTTATACCCAATACAGAGGACGACGCGAATATAGAAAAAATGAGACACCGGCATCACAGAGCGACAGTGATTTCGTTATATCTGAAAGTGAAGACAACAGTAATCCATCTGCCGTCCCTTTAGGAGCACGTACTCGCACTGGGGGCCCAAACCCAGGAGGCTCTACACAAGAAGGGGCGGTCAAACGAAGAGGGGTAGGCCGTCCCCCGTGGAAAAAGATACAGAACTAGTCTTCAACCTGTCCCAGCGAGTCCTCACAACGGATGAGATTTCAGTGTTAAGCAGGGGGCTTGCTTTTGTCCCCACTAATCATCACGTTGAATATGATTGGGGCAAGGATCTACATCAATTCAGCAGAAAGCTTAGATTACAGGAATTTTTTGCAGGTAAAACAGGAGACATGTCAACAAATACCAACGGGCCAGATTCCATAGAAAAATTCTGCAGAAAAAACATCAAATCTTCATTTGATCCACCGGTCCCGAATCCATCTCTAAAATGTTTTACAAGGCTGTTAGATGATTCTGTACACAAATATAATAGTGAGAATAAATTCACAAGATACAATCTTCCTAAAGGAGAACGGAAGGCACTCAAAAGATTGAGTGAGTACACCGACATTATCATCCGTCTGGCGGATAAGGGCGGGGCCGTCGTGGTACAAGACACCGCCGATTACCGCAAGGAGATCCAGAGGCAACTTAGTGACACTTCTGTGTATATTCAGCTACCAAGGGATCCAGTGAATAAATACAAAAATGAGCTGGACAACATACTTTAACAGGCACACCAAGAAGGTATCATTTCTGAAAGAGTGTTGAAAGCTTTAACACAACCATACCCGGTGACCCCAATATTATACACAGTCCCTAAAGTCCACAAGGACGCAGAAAACCCTCCGGGACGCCCCATAGTATCAGCTATGGGGTCACTATATCAACCAGTCTCACAGTACCTGGATGCGTTATTACAGCCGTGCATCACTCATGAAGATACTTATGTGAAAGACACAACAAATTTCCTGCTACGTATTAATGATTATATAACGGCACCATTTGATCTACTGATGTGCACAATGGATGTGCACAGCCTGTATACAGTTATTCCTCACGAGGCCGGACTTAGGGCAGTGGAGGAATTCATCAGGAACAGTAATCAGTATACAGGACCGAATGTGACATTTGTTATACAACTTCTCAGCCTGGTATTACACAGAAATTATTTCTTGTTTGACGGACGTTATTATTTACAGGTATCTGGATGTTCCATGGGATCGAATGTGTCACCAACTTATGCAAACATCTACATGTACGCAGAGGAACGGCATTTATTTTACAGTAACGCACTATTTATGAAACACTCAAAATTATTTTTGCGATACATAGATGACCTCATCATATTTTGGTCTGGAACAGTTGACACACTAGTGACCTTCGTGGATTCCATCAATGCCCTGAAGGGTCCGATACAGTTTACTTATAAATACAGCTTTAAAGAAATAAGTTATCTAGATGTACTTCTGGAAAATAGAGACGGTAGACTCATTACTTCCGTGTACAGTAAGAGCACTGATCGTAATACACTATTGGGATATAACAGTCATCATCCCACAGCCTTAAAATCCGGACTCCCGTATTCCCAAATGCTGAGGGTTGCTCGCATCAATAGTGATCAAGAATCATTGCATAAACAGCTGGACGAGATGGTGACCAAGTTCCTGAAACGTGGATATCCAGAATATTTGCTTTTACAACATAAAAGAAAAGTATTACAAATCCCAAGGGAACAGCTGCTGCACACTAACAAAAAGGTGAATAAGAATGATGACCGCATAATTTGGCCAACGAACTACACCACCAGTAGTAGTATCATCCAACAGGCAACCAAGGCCTTATGGCCAATTGTCAGTACTGATACCGAGTTAAAGGGATTTAAAACTAAAAAACCTATGACAAGCTACCGACGAGGGAGAAACATCAAGAATTGGGTAGTACGTACTGACATAACTGGGTTTAACAACTTTCCAAGTACAGGGAGCACTCAACATCGCAAGGGGTGCTATAAGTGCATCCATTGCACTACATGCAACCATATGGATACAGGAAAGGCATTCCGACACCCACATAGTGGGAAGTATATCCCTATTAAACATGCAGTAACGTGCACCACGGCCTACGTTGTATATATCATAAGGTGCCCCTGCGGCTCGTATTATGTGGGCAAAACCATACGCCCTTTCAAAGAAAGAGCTACTCAACATAGATCAGCTATACGGGCGGCGATCCAAAGTGGCAGCAGTGACCAACCTGTTGCCAAACACTTCGCGGAGTATGGACATAGCTTGACGAGCGTCAGATACATGATTATTGATCATCTACCAAGCAACAAACGGGGGGGCGAGAGGAACAAACAATTATTGATCCTGGAAGCCAGATGGATCATGAGATTGGACACGGTGGCCCCGAGGGGCCTGAATGAGAAGATATGTTGGAACAGCCTCACATAGTGAACAGCATAAATCAAAAGCTAATGAATTATCCCATTATTTAAATTAAGGCATGCTGAGTACTAAGTAAAAATTATGTATGATTAGGGAACGTATCACTTTAACCTTTAAAAATTAAGTCTAACGATTGAGGAAGATAGAATACACGTATAGCTTACTTTCTATTGTGCATGAATATTCGTATATTGAGTATGCATAACGCCCACTGGGTGATCCAGCTTCGTTGTTTTTAAATGTTTTATTTTTATTTCTGAGTATTAGAGCTGGGAAGGAGCGGCATCTGATACACACAGTCAGCTGTACTGTAAGCGCCAGGAGACGCGAGGGCGTCCCTGGTTACCGAACACGCCAGCAGACTGTTGTCCTGACGACGGGTGGACGCAGCGTGCGGACGGCCCGCTGATTGCAGTGCAGTCTGGATGACGTCATCGCCGAGCGCCCCCGCACGCCAGGACGCCAGACACCCGCCCGGAGCTCAGGTGAACGGGGATTGCACAGGTATTTAGGAGGGTGAGTCACACTGTATTGGTTGTATGTGTTTGTCTTTTTTGGTACTATGCATCATATCCTGACGACGGTGCGTGTCGGCACCGAAACGTTGATTGACTGAATTGATGTATTATTGAACTTTTAATACACGTTATTTGCTTAAGAAAAGCCTCTGAGTGCCGATCCATTCAGAACTATATATATATATATATATATATATATATATATATATATATAGTAGGAGTGAGCAAGAGTATGGTGAACTTGGTTGTGAGGCCAGGCCTTGGGAACTTTGAGAAACCAGAAACGATCCTGTTCTACTCCATTTTCGGTCTCCTAAGTTTTCTTTGGACAGGAAGAGCCCCAGTTAGCAGATGGCCCCAGTTTCCTTGCAGAAGTGGAACCAAAATATATTCTTGCTGTGGGCCTGTTTTATACCTTCTTCTGTCTTAGTACTGTATGGTATCAATGTATGCTCATACACTTGTATACTGGTATTTTTAAAAGTAACGTCAGTATCCACGAGCAATTGTAGGGTTGGTCCTCCCAAAAATTCTCCTGGTTTGGTAAGATAAATATTATTAAGTGAACGATCTTCCAAAGGTGTTGTACTTGTTTCACACTCTTCCAGTTTCCTCTCTGAATTACACAGCACTATTAGACAGTTTGTGTGGGGCGGGCGGAGATCTGGTTTAAACATATTGTACTCTTTCGGCAGAAAGATCAGGGTGGCAAACAGCTCCCTATGTTATCTAGCTATTATTAGGCAGTAGCGCTCAATAGGATCTTGGCATGGAACCGGGGAGACGGTGAGCAGTAGTGGGTTTCGATGGAGGATTCAATCTCTGAGACACCTTTACGTTATCTTCCTTGGTGCCAAAAAAATCCCACATATTACACACCCTACCATAGGCCCTACACTTGAAATCTGGAGGAATTAGATCTTGTGGAGGTGTCTCTACTGCTATATCCTCCTTACTCCCATTCTGTATAACCCTTTATTTCCTCATGGCTCTAGACAGGATTTGTTCCTCTCTTGGAAGGTGGCTGGATAGACTGGGTTCTCTCTTCTCTAATGGTAAAATTAATTCCTTTGAAGATCTTAAAAATTAATTTGCCCTTCTTAATTCTGACCACTGTCTCTTTTTAACATGGAGTATAATTGAAGTTTTTAGCACACATTTGCGCAGATATGCGGGCCCATGTACCGCGGCCAGATGACTTCATCACGTGGGTCCCTAACATTCCTAATACTATCACATTCTATAAATTTATTCAGGACTTACCTCTAAATAGGGCCTTATCACTGTGTGATCTGAAATGCAGGAACCCAGCTAATTAAAACTCCTGAGGGTGTGCGCAAATGTGTGCTAAGAACTTCAATTATACTCCATGTTAATTGTGAGGGTTTATTTAAATTATTTTTCACACTCTTAGCACTAAGAACACTGATAGTAAAAATAATTTAAATAAACCCTCACAATTAACATGGAGTATAATTTAGGTTCTTAGCACACATTTGCGCAAATATGCGGGCCCATGTAGCGCGGCCAGGTGACTTCATCACATGGGTCCCTAACATTCCTAATACTATCACATTCTATAAATATATTCAGGACTTACCTCTAAATAAGGCCTTATCAATGTGTGATCTGAAATGCAGGAACCCAGCTAATTAAAACACCTGAGAACTTCAATTATACTCCATGTTAATTGTGAAGGTTTATTTAAATTATTTTTACTATCAGTGTTCTTAGTGCTAGGAGTGTGCATCTGTATCTCTCTTCCTCCAGCATAGTATAAGAAGCCTCCGCATGATAACACCTCTTGATATCTTTAGTACAGGTTGAGTCTCCCTTATCCAAAATGCTTGGGACCAGAGGTATTTTGGATATGGGATTTTTCCGTATTTTGGAATAATTGCATACCATAATAAGATATCATGGTGATGGGGCCTAAGTCTAAGCATAGAATGCATTTATGTTACATATACACCTTATACACACAGCCTGAAGGTCATTTTAGCCAATATTCTTTATAACTTTGTGCATTAAACAAAGTGTATCTACATTCACACAAATCATTTATGTTTCATATACACCATATATACACAGCCTGAAGGTCATTTAATACAATATTTTTAATAACTGTGAGTATTAAACAAAGTTTGTGTACATTGAGCCATCAAAAAACAAAAGTTTAATTATCTCACTCTCACTCAAAAAGTCCGTATTTCGGAATATTCCGTATTTCGGATATTTGGATATGGGATACTCACCCTGTAATAGGATGTGAAGTCCAGGTCCCCCCCCCCCCCCCCCTTTTTTCCACTGTCTCTTTTTGCAAGTACGTCACTTCCTTTCCTCCGTCGGGGACCTGACAGTGGTGGGAAGAAACCTCACAGCCTTTGAGACTATGGGCACGCAACGCTCCCTACCATCTCATTGGATCTTGGGCATATACAAATTTATTCTGCAGGAACTATTTATGCCTGACCAGTGGCGTAAGTTTGACCCAGTTGCCTGGAGGCAAGGAAAATTTTGGTGCCCCCCCTATATATATATATATATATATATATATATATATGTGTGTATATATTTGTATATATATATGTATATATATATGTATCTGTATATGCACACACACACACACACACACACACACACACACACACACACACACACACACACACACACACACACACATTTGCTCCTGCATAGCAAGACTGCAGATTCTAACTATATGAAGCTACTACAAAACCATTGCAACTTGGCAGATCTATGTAGGGGTCCAGCCACACCCTACATAGATCTGCTCAGTCACTCACAATGCTGATTATTTATCTGACAATTAATTTGCAAGTGTCATATCCAGGATTAGAACCCACAACCTATTACACTGGAATCATGCACCTTACTGGTGGAGAGATCTGCTCTTGCACAGGAAGTGTGAGAATTCTAACTACATGAAGTTACTTGTAATTGTCAGAGAAATAACTTCATATAGTTAGAGTTTTCATGTTTCCTTTATAGGAGCAAATAGCTTCATCAGTAAGGTGTCTGCTTCCAGTGTATCTATAATAAAGAGGGTGTGATTTGAAAGGTGTAGTGACTAGTGGTGAAGTTGGCTACAGAAGAGATACCGGCTGCTGTCAATTAACTTAATTGATTAATGTCGCTGAACACATGGAACAGGAGGAGAGGTGCCCCCCTTCAAAGCAGGAGCCCGGCGGCAGCTGACTCCATTGCCTTCCAGAGTTCTGCCTCTGTGCCTGACCCGTATTTCATTCTTCCGTGGGATAGGAATTTGCAGGCTAATGGAGACAGGGTGGTGTGGAATAACGTGTTACAAATAATTAGTCTTTTCTCTTCCACCCTGGCGGCACAGGAGACTCACTATAAGGTTCTATCAAGATGGTACAGGTGCCCTGATGTTCTACATAAATACATAGCCTCAGTGTCCCCTCTCTGTTGTAGATGCAATCGGGAAAGAGGTTCTTTAATTCACATTTGGTGGTAATGTCCCTTAATTGTACCCTTCTGGCAACAGATTATCTCCCTTGCTACGTAGTTGGTTGGTTTCTTTGTCCCCACTGGACCAGGGTTTTGCCTTCTCTCCCACTCCACTATTCCAGTAGCCACTTATAAAAAAATCTCTGCTCAAGCACATAAATGACACTGCAAGAGCAGTTCTTACTGTCCATTGGTGATCTCACTCGCCTCCAACCATTGTAGATTAGTGTCAAAGGATGAACTTCTATGGGGTCTATTCAATTATTGTCGGAATTTCCGACAAGTCAGTAAAACTGCATTTTCCGACTTTTTCAGGTCGAATCTGGATTCGACCTATTCAAGTCCAGTGGCATTTTTCCAAATTGTTGGAAAACACGTGGATCGGCGGATTAGCCACGGAACTGCGTATTTTGTCAAATTTACGGGCATTTCCAACAGGGTTTTAGCCCGTTTTGACAATGCCAATTCGACTTTAAAAAAAGGTCAGATTGGCATTGTCGAAAACGGGCAAAAACCTGTCAGAAATGCCCTCAAATTGAATACTGAAGTGTCAGATTGAGAGGATCCGACACTAATTGAATATACCTGTATATGTAAATGGATGACATTACATCTTCTATGGCGGATCAACATGCTACATTTACTACTACCTGGTTTAGTTGGCTAGTATTTAAAACCTCACAAAAGTATATCTCACTCTTTTCAGTTTGAATGCTATAGGTCGGCTATCTAATTCCGAGCTGCCTATCCTATCTCTTTGAATGATGTCCACTTTGAAAGACCAGTGACGTGCGGTGAGGTCAGTGGCTGGTGAGGCACTACAGCCATAATGTCTGCCGAATCCTGCCGATGACCCCTACCGCCACCGAGCCAATGCCCGCTACTGCCTCAGAGCCGATGCCCGCTGCCACCTCCAATGGCTTACAAACTCGCCCACCATCAACTGACCCAGCCCTCTGCCACTAATTTGCATCTCAGTCCGATGCTACCAATGCCCGCTGCCTGCCTGCTCATCATACTTGTGATATATTCTACATTTTTATAGAAAAAAAAATAAGTGTTTGGGACTAGGAAGGGAGTGGGAGGAGGACATGAATGCAATTTTGTTGTCTAGGGCTTCCATTAACTTAATGGTGAAGGGTCTGAATGGGTTAAAAAAATAAAAAAATGCATGAGGTCCCCCCTCCTAAGTATTAACAGCCTCGGGCTCTTTGAGCCGGTCCTGGTTGTTTAAATACTGGGAAAAAATTGGACAGGGGTTCCCTGTATTTAGACAACCAGCACCGGGCTCTTAGTCCGGTCCTGGTTCCAAAAATACAGGGACAAAAGATGTAGGGGTCACCCGTATTTTTAAAACCAGCACCGGGCTCCACTAGCCAGGAACATAATGCCACAGCCGGTGGACACATTGATGTAGGTACCTGCGGCGGTGGCATTACTCCACTCCCAACTAGTCACCCCTGGCCGGGGTTCCCTGGAGGAGTGGGGACCCCTTAAATAAAGGAGTCACCCCCTACAGGCACCCAAGGGCCAGGGGTGAAGCCTGAGGCTGTCCGCCCCATCCGTGGGCGGTGGATAGGAGGCTGATAGTCATGTGTGTAAAAAAATGTTTTTTGTTGTTGTGGAACTTCAAGGCCCAGCAAGCCTCCCCCACTTGCTGGTACTTGGAGAACCTCAAGTACCAGCATGCGGGGAAATAAAGGGCCCGCTGGTACCTGTAGTTCTACAAAAACAAAAAACAAATAAAAACACAACTCACACACCATGACAGTAAAAATTTATTAAAACACACACTCACACATACTTACCTACATCCCACGCCGGTCACGTCCACTTGTCCAGTAGAATCCAATGGCGGTACCTGTAAAAATGAGAGACAGATTACTTACCTACAGCCCACGCCGGTCACGTCCACTTGTCCAGTAGAATCCAATAGGGTAGTAATTAGAGATGAGCGCCTGAAATTTTTCGGGTTTTGTGTTTTGGTTTTGGGTTCGGTTCCGCGGCCGTGTTTTGGGTTCGACCGCGTTTTGGCAAAACCTCACCGAATTTTTTTTGTCGGATTCGGGTGTGTTTTGGATTCGGGTGTTTTTTTCAAAAAACCCTAAAAAACAGCTTAAATCATAGAATTTGGGGGTCATTTTGATCCCAAAGTATTATTAACCTCAAAAACCATAATTTCCACTCATTTTCAGTCTATTCTGAATACCTCACACCTCACAATATTATTTTTAGTCCTAAAATTTGCACCGAGGTCGCTGTGTGAGTAAGATAAGCGACCCTAGTGGCCGACACAAACACCGGGCCCATCTAGGAGTGGCACTGCAGTGTCACGCAGGATGTCCCTTCCAAAAAACCCTCCCCAAACAGCACATGACGCAAAGAAAAAAAGAGGCGCAATGAGGTAGCTGTGTGAGTAAGATTAGCGACCCTAGTGGCCGACACAAACACCGGGCCCATCTAGGAGTGGCACTGCAGTGTCACGCAGGATGTCCCTTCCAAAAAACCCTCCCCAAACAGCACATGACGCAAAGAAAAAAAGAGGCGCAATGAGGTAGCTGACTGTGTGAGTAAGATAAGCGACCCTAGTGGCCGACACAAACACCGGGCCCAACTAGGAGTGTCACTGCAGTGTCACGCAGGATGTCCCTTCCAAAAAACCCTCCCCAAACAGCACATGACGCAAAGAAAAAAAGAGGCGCAATGAGGTAGCTGACTGTGTGAGTAAGATAAGCGACCCTAGTGGCCGACACAAACACCGGGCCCATCTAGGAGTGTCACTGCAGTGTCACGCAGGATGTCCCTTCCAAAAAACCCTCCCCAAACAGCACATGACGCAAAGAAAAAAAGAGGCGCAATGAGGTAGCTGACTGTGTGAGTAAGATAAGCGACCCTAGTGGCCGACACAAACACCGGGCCCATCTAGGAGTGGCACTGCAGTGTCACGCAGGATGTCCCTTCCAAAAAACCCTCCCCAAACAGCACATGACGCAAAGAAAAAAAGAGGCGCAATGAGGTAGCTGACTGTGTGAGTAAGATAAGCGACCCTAGTGGCCGACACAAACACCGGGCCCATCTAGGAGTGGCACTGCAGTGTCACGCAGGATGTCCCTTCCAAAAAACCCTCCCCAAACAGCACATGACGCAAAGAAAAAAAGAGGCGCAATGAGGTAGCTGACTGTGTGAGTAAGATAAGCGACCCTAGTGGCCGACACAAACACCGGGCCCATCTAGGAGTGGCACTGCAGTGTCACGCAGGATGGCCCTTCCAAAAAACCCTCCCCAAACAGCACATGACGCAAAGAAAAAAAGAGGCGCAATGAGGTAGCTGACTGTGTGAGTAAGATAAGCGACCCTAGTGGCCGACACAAACACCGGGCCCATCTAGGAGTGGCACTGCAGTGTCACGCAGGATGTCCCTTCCAAAAAACCCTCCCCAAACAGCACATGACGCAATGAAAAAAAGAGGCGCAATGAGGTAGCTGACTGTGTGAGTAAGATAAGCGACCCTAGTGGCCGACACAAACACCGGGCCCATCTAGGAGTGGCACTGCAAGATGTCCACCTCATCATCATCCTCCGATATATCACCGTGTACATCCCCCTCCTCACAGATTATCAATTCGTCCCCACTGGAATCCACCATCTCAGCTCCCTGTGTACTTTGTGGAGGCAATTGCTGCTGGTCAATGTCTCCGCGGAGGAATTGATTATAATTCATTTTAATGAACATCATCTTCTCCACATTTTCTGGATGTAACCTCGTACGCCGATTGCTGACAAGGTGAGCGGCGGCACTAAACACTCTTTCGGAGTACACACTTGTGGGAGGGCAACTTAGGTAGAATAAAGCCAGTTTGTGCAAGGGCCTCCAAATTGCCTCTTTTTCCTGCCAGTATAAGTACGGACTGTGTGACGTGCCTACTTGGATGCGGTCACTCATATAATCCTCCACCATTCTTTCAATGGGGAGAGAATCATATGCAGTGACAGTAGACGACATGTCCGTAATCGTTGTCAGGTCCTTCAGTCCGGACCAGATGTCAGAATCAGCAGTCGCTCCAGACTGCCCTGCATCACCGCCAGCGGGTGGGCTCGGAATTCTGAGCCTTTTCCTCGCACCCCCAGTTGCGGGAGAATGCGAAGGAGGAGATGTTGACAGGTCGCGTTCCGCTTGACTTGACAATTTTCTCACCAGCAGGTCTTTCAACCCCAGCAGACTTGTGTCTGCCGGAAAGAGAGATCCAAGGTAGGCTTTAAATCTAGGATCGAGCACGGTGGCCAAAATGTAGTGCTCTGATTTCAACAGATTGACCACCCGTGAATCCTTGTTAAGCGAATTAAGGGCTCCATCCACAAGTCCCACATGCCTAGCGGAATCGCTCCGTGTTAGCTCCTCCTTCAATGTCTCCAGCTTCTTCTGCAAAAGCCTGATGAGGGGAATGACCTGACTCAGGCTGGCAGTGTCTGAACTGACTTCACGTGTGGCAAGTTCAAAGGGCATCAGAACCTTGCACAACGTTGAAATCATTCTCCACTGCGCTTGAGACAGGTGCATTCCACCTCCTATATCGTGCTCAATTGTATAGGCTTGAATGGCCTTTTGCTGCTCCTCCAACCTCTGAAGCATATAGAGGGTTGAATTCCACCTCGTTACCACTTCTTGCTTCAGATGATGGCAGGGCAGGTTCAGTAGTTTTTGGTGGTGCTCCAGTCTTCTGTACGTGGTGCCTGTACGCCGAAAGTGTCCCGCAATTCTTCTGGCCACCGACAGCATCTCTTGCACGCCCCTGTCGTTTTTTAAAAAATTCTGCACCACCAAATTCAAGGTATGTGCAAAACATGGGACGTGCTGGAATTTGCCCATATTTAATGCACACACAATATTGCTGGCGTTGTCCGATGCCACAAATCCACAGGAGAGTCCAATTGGGGTAAGCCATTCCGCGATGATCTTCCTCAGTTGCCGTAAGAGGTTTTCAGCTGTGTGCGTATTCTGGAAAGCGGTGATACAAAGCGTAGCCTGCCTAGGAAAGAGTTGGCGTTTGCGAGATGCTGCTACTGGTGCCGCCGCTGCTGTTCTTGCGGCGGGAGTCCATACATCTACCCAGTGGGCTGTCACAGTCATATAGTCCTGACCCTGCCCTGCTCCACTTGTCCACATGTCCGTGGTTAAGTGGACATTGGGTCCAGCTGCATTTTTTAGGACACTGATGAGTCTTTTTCTGAGGTCCGTGTACATTTTCGGTATCGCCTGCCTAGAGAAGTGGAACCTAGATGGTATTTGGTAACGGGGGCACACTGCCTCAATAAATTGTCTAGTTCCCTGTGAACTAACGGCGGATACCGGACGCACGTCTAACACCAACATAGTTGTCAAGGCCTCAGTTATCCGCTTTGCAGCAGGATGACTGCTGTGATATTTCATCTTCCTCGCAAAGGACTGTTGAACAGTCAATTGCTTACTGGAAGTAGTACAAGTGGGCTTACGACTTCCCCTCTGGGATGACCATCGACTCCCAGCAGCAACAACAGCAGCGCCAGCAGCAGTAGGCGTTACACGCAAGGATGCATCGGAGGAATCCCAGGCAGGAGAGGACTCGTCAGAATTGCCAGTGACATGGCCTGCAGGACTATTGGCATTCCTGGGGAAGGAGGAAATTGACACTGAGGGAGTTGGTGGGGTGGTTTGCGTGAGCTTGGTTACAAGAGGAAGGGATTTACTGGTCAGTGGACTGCTTCCGCTGTCACCCAAAGTTTTTGAACTTGTCACTGACTTATTATGAATGCGCTGCAGGTGACGTATAAGGGAGGATGTTCCGAGGTGGTTAACGTCCTTACCCCTACTTATTACAGCTTGACAAAGGGAACACACAGCTTGACACCTGTTGTCCGCATTTCTGTTGAAATAGTTCCACACCGAAGAGCTGATTTTTTTGGTATTTTCACCAGGCATGTCAACGGCCATATTCCTCCCACGGACAACAGGTGTCTCCCCGGGTGCCTGACTTAAACAAACCACCTCACCATCAGAATCCTCCTGGTCAATTTCCTCCCCAGCGCCAGCAACACCCATATCCTCCTCATCCTGGTGT
Source organism: Pseudophryne corroboree (assembly GCF_028390025.1). Lineage (NCBI taxonomy): Eukaryota > Metazoa > Chordata > Amphibia > Anura > Myobatrachidae > Pseudophryne > Pseudophryne corroboree. Next base: position 80,641,243 of record NC_086454.1, read on the forward strand.
ACTTCAACACTGACATCTTCAATCTGACTATCAGGAACTGGACTGCGGGTGCTCCTTCCAGCACTTGCAGGGGGCGTGCAAATGGTGGAAGGCGCATGCTCTTCACGTCCAGTGTTGGGAAGGTCAGGCATCGCAACCGACACAATTGGACTCTCCTTGTGGATTTGGGATTTCGAAGAACGCACAGTTCTTTGCGGTGCTACTGCTTTTGCCAGCTTGAGTCTTTTCATTTTTCTAGCGAGAGGCTGAGTGCCTCCATCCTCATGTGAAGCTGAACCACTAGCCATGAACATAGGCCAGGGCCTCAGCCGTTCCTTGCCACTCCGTGTGGTAAATGGCATATTGGCAAGTTTACGCTTCTCCTCCGACAATTTTATTTTAGGTTTTGGAGTCCTTTTTTTACTGATATTTGGTGTTTTGGATTTGACATGCTCTGTACTATGACATTGGGCATCGGCCTTGGCAGACGACGTTGCTGGCATTTCATCGTCTCGGCCATGACTAGTGGCAGCAGCTTCAGCACGAGGTGGAAGTGGATCTTGATCTTTCCCTAATTTTGGAACCTCAACAATTTTGTTCTCCATATTTTAATAGGCACAACTAAAAGGCACCTCAGGTAAACAATGGAGATGGATGGATACTAGTATACAATTATGAATGGACTGCCGAGTGCCGACACAGAGGTAGCTACAGCCGTGGACTACCGTACTGTACTGTGTCTGCTGCTAATATAGACTGGATGATAATGAGATGTAATATGTATAAAGAAGAAAGAAAAAAAAACCACGGGTAGGTGGTATACAATTATGGATGGACTGCCGAGTGCCGACACAGAGGTAGCTACAGCCGTGGACTACCGTACTGTACTGTGTCTGCTGCTAATATAGACTGGTTGATAATGAGATGTAGTATGTATGTATAAAGAAGAAAGAAAAAAAAACCACGGGTAGGTGGTATACAATTATGGACGGACTGCCGAGTGCCGACACAGAGGTAGCTACAGCCGTGGACTACCGTACTGTACTGTGTCTGCTGCTAATATAGACTGGATGATAATGAGATGTAGTATGTATAAAGAAGAAAGAAAAAAAAAACCACGGGTAGGTGGTATACAATTATGGATGGACTGCCGAGTGCCGACACAGAGGTAGCTACAGCCGTGGACTACCGTACTGTACTGTGTCTGCTGCTAATATAGACTGGATGACAATGAGATGTAGTATGTATAAAGAAGAAAGAAAAAAAAAACCACGGGTAGGTGGTATACAATTATGGATGGACTGCCGAGTGCCGACACAGAGGTAGCTACAGCCGTGAACTACCGTACTGTGTCTGCTGCGACTGGATGATAAATAATGATATAAAAAATATATATATATCACTACTGCAGCCGGACAGGTATATATTATATAATGACGGACCTGCTGGACACTGTCTGTCAGCAGAATGAGTTTTTTATAGAATAAAAAAAAAACACCACACAAGTCACACGACGAGTGTTTAACTTTTTCAGGCAATCACAATATAGTATACTATACTGGTGGTCAGTGTGGTCAGGTCACTGGTCAGTCACACTGGCAGTGGCACTCCTGCCTGCAGCAAAAGTGTGCACTGTTTAATTTTAATAATATGTATGTACTCCTGGCTCCTGCTATAACCTATAACTGCTCCCCAGTCTCCCCCACAATTAAGCTGTGTGAGCACAGTCAGATATTATACATAGATGATGCAGCACACTGGGCTGAGCACAGATATGGTATGTGACTTAGAGATGAGCGGGTTCGGTTTCTCTGAATCCGAACCCGCCAGAACTTCATGTTTTTTTTCACGGGTCCGAGCGACTCGGATCTTCCCGCCTTGCTCGGTTAACCCGAGCGCGCCCGAACGTCATCATGACGCTGTCGGATTCTCGCGAGGCTCGGATTCTATCGCGAGACTCGGATTCTATATAAGGAGCCGCGCGTCGCCGCCATTTTCACACGTGCATTGAGATTGATAGGGAGAGGACGTGGCTGGCGTCCTCTCCATTTAGATTATAAGAGACTGAGAGAGATTTACTGGAGCTGACTAGGAGGAGTACTGTTACTGTAGAAGTGTAGAGACTGAGTGGAGAGAGTTTACTAGTGAGGACAGTGCAGTTTACTTTATAATCCGTTCTCTGCCTGAAAAAAGCGATACACAGCACACAGTGACTCAGTCACATACCATATCTGTGTGCACTGCTCAGGCTCAGGCCAGTGTGCTGCATCATCTATTATCTATATATAATATTATATATATCTGTCTGACTGCTCAGCTCACACAGCTTATAATTGTGGGGGAGACTGGGGAGCACTACTGCAGTGCCAGTTATAGGTTATAGCAGGAGCCAGGAGTACATAATATATTATATAGTGAGTGACCACCAGACACACAGTGCAGTTTATTTAATATATCCGTTCTCTGCCTGAAAAAAGCGATACACACAGTGACTCAGTCAGTCACATACCATATCTGTGTGCACTGCTCAGGCCAGTGTGCTGCATCATCTATTATCTATATATAATATTATATATATCTGTCTGACTGCTCAGCTCACACAGCTTATAATTGTGGGGGAGACTGGGGAGCACTACTGCAGTGCCAGTTATAGGTTATAGCAGGAGCCAGGAGTACATAATATATTATATAGTGAGTGACCACCAGACACACAGTGCAGTTTATTTAATATATCCGTTCTCTGCCTGAAAAAAGCGATACACACAGTGACTCAGTCAGTCACATACCATATCTGTGTGCACTGCTCAGGCTCAGGCCAGTGTGCTGCATCATCTATTATCTATATATAATATTATATATATCTGTCTGACTGCTCAGCTCACACAGCTTATAATTGTGGGGGAGACTGGGGAGCACTACTGCAGTGCCAGTTATAGGTTATAGCAGGAGCCAGGAGTACATAATATATTATATAGTGAGTGACCACCAGACACACAGTGCAGTTTATTTAATATATCCGTTCTCTGCCTGAAAAAAGCGATACACACAGTGACTCAGTCAGTCACATACCATATCTGTGTGCACTGCTCAGGCTCAGGCCAGTGTGCTGCATCATCTATATATATTATATATCTGTCTGACTGCTCAGCTCACACAGCTTATAATTGTGGGGGAGACTGGGGAGCACTACTGCAGTGCCAGTTATAGGTTATAGCAGGAGCCAGGAGTACATATTATATTAAAATTAAACAGTGCACACTTTTGCTGCAGGAGTGCCACTGCCAGTGTGACTGACCAGTGACCTGACCACACTGACCACCAGTATAGTTAGTAGTATACTTATATTGTGATTGCCTGAAAAAGTTAAACACTCGTCGTGTGACTTCACTTGTGTGTTTTTTTTTTTTTTTATTCTATAAAAATAAAACTCATTCTGCTGACAGACAGTGTCCAGCAGGTCCGTCATTATATAATATATAATATATACCTGTCCGGCTGCAGTAGTGATATATATATATTTTTTATATCATTTATCATCCAGTCGCAGCAGACACAGTACGGTAGTTCACGGCTGTGGCTACCTCTGTGTCTCTGCACTCGGCAGTCCGTCCGTCCATAATTGTAATACCACCTAACCGTGGATTTTTTTCATTCTTCTTTATACATACATAGTTACATAGACATCTTCTCTTTATCAACCAGTCTATATTAGCTGCAGACACAGTACAGTACGGTAGTTCACGGCTGTGGCTACCTCTGTGTCTGCACTCGGCAGGCAGTCCGTCCATAATTGTATACCACCTAACCGTGGTTTTTTTTCATTCTTCTTTATACATACATAGTTACATAGACATCTTCTCTTTATCAACCAGTCTATATTAGCTGCAGACACAGTACAGTACGGTAGTTCACGGCTGTGGCTACCTCTGTGTCTGCACTCGGCAGGCAGTCCGTCCATAATTGTATACCACCTAACCGTGGATTTTTTTCAGTCTTCTTTATACATACATAGTTACATAGACATCTTCTCTTTATCAACCAGTCTATATTAGCTGCAGACACAGTACAGTACGGTAGTTCACGGCTGTGGCTACCTCTGTGTCTGCAGTCGGCAGGCAGTCCATAATTGTATACTAGTATCCATCTCCATTGTTTACCTGAGGTGCCTTTTAGTTGTGCCTATTAAAATATGGAGAACAAAAATGTTGAGGTTCCAAAATTAGGGAAAGATCAAGATCCACTTCCACCTCGTGCTGAAGCTGCTGCCACTAGTCATGGCCGAGACGATGAAATGCCAGCAACGTCGTCTGCCAAGGGCGATGCCCAATGTCATAGTACAGAGCATGTCAAATCCAAAACACCAAATATCAGAAAAAAAAGGACTCCAAAACCTAAAATAAAATTGTCGGAGGAGAAGCGTAAACTTGCCAATATGCCATTTACCACACGGAGTGGCAAGGAACGGCTGAGGCCCTGGCCTATGTTCATGGCTAGTGGTTCAGCTTCACATGAGGATGGAAGCACTCAGCCTCTCGCTAGAAAAATGAAAAGACTCAAGCTGGCAAAAGCAGCACAGCAAAGAACTGTGCATTCTTCGAAATCCCAAATCCACAAGGAGAGTCCAATTGTGTCGGTTGCGATGCCTGACCTTCCCAACACTGGACGTGAAGAGCATGCGCCTTCCACCATTTGCACGCCCCCTGCAAGTGCTGGAAGGAGCACCCGCAGTCCAGTTCCTGATAGTCAGATTGAAGATGTCAGTGTTGAAGTACACCAGGCTGAGGAGGATATGGGTGTTGCTGGCGCTGGGGAGGAAATTGACCAGGAGGATTCTGATGGTGAGGTGGTTTGTTTAAGTCAGGCACCCGGGGAGACACCTGTTGTCCGTGGGAGGAATATGGCCGTTGACATGCCAGGTGAAAATACCAAAAAAATCAGCTCTTCGGTGGAGGTATTTCACCAGAAATGCGGACAACAGGTGTCAAGCCGTGTGTTCCCTTTGTCAAGCTGTAATAAGTAGGGGTAAGGACGTTAACCACCTCGGAACATCCTCCCTTATACGTCACCTGCAGCGCATTCATAATAAGTCAGTGACAAGTTCAAAAACTTTGGGTGACAGCGGAAGCAGTCCACTGACCAGTAAATCCCTTCCTCTTGTAACCAAGCTCACGCAAACCACCCCACCAACTCCCTCAGTGTCAATTTCCTCCTTCCCCAGGAATGCCAATAGTCCTGCAGGCCATGTCACTGGCAATTCTGACGAGTCCTCTCCTGCCTGGGATTCCTCCAATGCATCCTTGCGTGTAACGCCTACTGCTGCTGGCGCTGCTGTTGTTGCCGCTGGGAGTCGATGGTCATCCCAGAGGGGAAGTCGTAAGCCCACTTGTACTACTTCCAGTAAGCAATTGACTGTTCAACAGTCCTTTGCGAGGAAGATGAAATATCACAGCAGTCATCCTACTGCAAAGCGGATAACTGAGGCCTTGGCATCCTGGGTGGTGAGAAACGTGGTTCCGGTATCCATCATTACTGCAGAGCCAACTAGAGACTTGTTGGAGGTACTGTGTCCCCGGTACCAAATACCATCTAGGTTCCATTTCTCTAGGCAGGCGATACCGAAAATGTACACAGACCTCAGAAAAAGAGTCACCAGTGTCCTAAAAAATGCAGCTGTACCCAATGTCCACTTAACCACGGACATGTGGACAAGTGGAGCAGGGCAGGGTCAGGACTATATGACTGTGACAGCCCACTGGGTAGATGTATGGACTCCCGCCGCAAGAACAGCAGCGGCGGCACCAGTAGCAGCATCTCGCAAACGCCAACTCTTTCCTAGGCAGGCTACGCTTTGTATCACCGGTTTCCAGAATACGCACACAGCTGAAAACCTCTTACGGCAACTGAGGAAGATCATCGCGGAATGGCTTACCCCAATTGGACTTTCCTGTGGATTTGTGGCATCGGACAACGCCAGCAATATTGTGTGTGCATTAAATATGGGCAAATTCCAGCACGTCCCATGTTTTGCACATACCTTGAATTTGGTGGTGCAGAATTTTTTAAAAAACGACAGGGGCGTGCAAGAGATGCTGTCGGTGGCCAGAAGAATTGCGGGACACTTTCGGCGTACAGGCACCACGTACAGAAGACTGGAGCACCACCAAAAACTACTGAACCTGCCCTGCCATCATCTGAAGCAAGAAGTGGTAACGAGGTGGAATTCAACCCTCTATATGCTTCAGAGGTTGGAGGAGCAGCAAAAGGCCATTCAAGCCTATACAATTGAGCACGATATAGGAGGTGGAATGCACCTGTCTCAAGTGCAGTGGAGAATGATTTCAACGTTGTGCAAGGTTCTGATGCCCTTTGAACTTGCCACACGTGAAGTCAGTTCAGACACTGCCAGCCTGAGTCAGGTCATTCCCCTCATCAGGCTTTTGCAGAAGAAGCTGGAGGCATTGAAGAAGGAGCTAAAAGGGAGCGATTCCGCTAGGCATGTGGGACTTGTGGATGCAGCCCTTAATTCGCTTAACAAGGATTCACGGGTGGTCAATCTGTTGAAATCAGAGCACTACATTTTGGCCACCGTGCTCGATCCTAGATTTAAAGCCTACCTTGGATCTCTCTTTCCGGCAGACACAAGTCTGCTGGGGTTGAAAGACCTGCTGGTGACAAAATTGTCAAGTCAAGCGGAACGCGACCTGTCAACATCTCCTCCTTCACATTCTCCCGCAACTGGGGGTGCGAGGAAAAGGCTCAGAATTCCGAGCCCACCCGCTGGCGGTGATGCAGGGCAGTCTGGAGCGACTGCTGATGCTGACATCTGGTCCGGACTGAAGGACCTGACAACGATTACGGACATGTCGTCTACTGTCACTGCATATGATTCTCTCAACATTGATAGAATGGTGGAGGATTATATGAGTGACCGCATCCAAGTAGGCACGTCACACAGTCCGTACTTATACTGGCAGGAAAAAGAGGCAATTTGGAGGCCCTTGCACAAACTGGCTTTATTCTACCTAAGTTGCCCTCCCACAAGTGTGTACTCCGAAAGAGTGTTTAGTGCCGCCGCTCACCTTGTCAGCAATCGGCGTACGAGGTTACATCCAGAAAATGTGGAGAAGATGATGTTCATTAAAATGAATTATAATCAATTCCTCCGCGGAGACATTGACCAGCAGCAATTGCCTCCACAAAGTACACAGGGAGCTGAGATGGTGGATTCCAGTGGGGACGAATTGATAATCTGTGAGGAGGGGGATGTACACGGTGATATATCGGAGGGTGAAGATGAGGTGGACATCTTGCCTCTGTAGAGCCAGTTTGTGCAAGGAGAGATCAATTGCTTCTTTTTTGGGGGGGGTCCAAACCAACCCGTCATATCAGTCACAGTCGTGTGGCAGACCCTGTCACTGAAATGATGGGTTGGTTAAAGTGTGCATGTCCTGTTTTGTTTATACAACATAAGGGTGGGTGGGAGGGCCCAAGGACAATTCCATCTTGCACCTCTTTTTTCTTTTCTTTTTCTTTGCATCATGTGCTGATTGGGGAGGGTTTTTTGGAAGGGACATCCTGCGTGACACTGCAGTGCCACTCCTAGATGGGCCCGGTGTTTGTGTCGGCCACTAGGGTCGCTAATCTTACTCACACAGTCAGCTACCTCATTGCGCCTCTTTTTTTCTTTGCGTCATGTGCTGTTTGGGGAGGGTTTTTTGGAAGGGACATCCTGCGTGACACTGCAGTGCCACTCCTAGATGGGCCCGGTGTTTGTGTCGGCCACTAGGGTCGCTAATCTTACTCACACAGCTACCTCATTGCGCCTCTTTTTTTCTTTGCGTCATGTGCTGTTTGGGGAGGGTTTTTTGGAAGGGCCATCCTGCGTGACACTGCAGTGCCACTCCTAGATGGGCCCGGTGTTTGTGTCGGCCACTAGGGTCGCTAATCTTACTCACACAGCTACCTCATTGCGCCTCTTTTTTTCTTTGCGTCATGTGCTGTTTTGGGGAGGGTTTTTTGGAAGGGACATCCTGCGTGACACTGCAGTGCCACTCCTAGATGGGCCCGGTGTTTGTGTCGGCCACTAGGGTCGCTTATCTTACTCACACAGCGACCTCGGTGCAAATTTTAGGACTAAAAATAATATTGTGAGGTGTGAGGTATTCAGAATAGACTGAAAATGAGTGTAAATTATGGTTTTTGAGGTTAATAATACTTTGGGATCAAAATGACCCCCAAATTCTATGATTTAAGCTGTTTTTTAGTGCTTTTTGAAAAAAACACCCGAATCCAAAACACACCCGAATCCGACAAAAAAAATTCGGTGAGGTTTTGCCAAAACGCGTTCGAACCCAAAACACGGCCGCGGAACCGAACCCAAAACCAAAACACAAAACCCGAAAAATTTCAGGCGCTCATCTCTAATGTGACTGAGTCACTGTGTATCGTTTTTTTCAGGCAGAGAACGGATTATATTTCAATAAAACTGCACTGGTGGTCAGTGGTCAGTCACTAGTAAACTCTGCACTCTCTAGTACTCCTAAGCTCCAGTAAATCAAGTGTCTCTGTCTCAATCTCACTCTCTCTCTTCTAATCTAAATGGAGAGGACGCCAGCCACGTCCTCTCCCTATCAATCTCAATGCACGTGTGAAAATGGCGGCGACGCGCGGCTCCTTATATAGAATCCGAGTCTCGCTATAGAATCCGAGCCTCGCGAGAATCCGACAGCGTCATGATGACGTTCGGGCGCGCTCGGGTTAACCGAGCAAGGCGGGAAGATCCGAGTCGCTCGGACCCGTGTAAAAAAACATGAAGTTCGGGCGGGTTCGGATTCAGAGGAACCGAACCCGCTCATCTCTAGTAGTAATACCTGTAAAAATGAAAATTATACTTACAAACTTCAATCCACAGGAGGAGAGAGACAGATAGAGAGAGGGGGAGGGGGAGAGAGAGACTAACCTGATGATGCTGCTGGGAAGAGAAGCACATTGCAGGGCCACGCCGGGAGGACGGAGCCAGCGGAGGAGGTGGAGAGCTGCACACCGCCGCTCCAGCGGGAGGACGGAGCCGGCGGAGGAAGGGGAGGGCCGCACCGGGGAGAGCCGCACAACGCCGCTCCTGTCAGCGGCCGAGGAGGACAGGGGGGGAGGGTTTAGGCCGCACACTGCAGACGCCACTCACCGCCGCCTCCAGCGCCGCATGTGGGGGTGATTGGACAAGCAGATCCAGCACTGGATCCGCTGTCCAATCACAGGTGCCTCGCTGACATGGGGGTGGTGTCCCTGTCAGCGAGGCACTTGTTTCAGTGCTGCCTTCCCCATCTGTTTTGAATGGGTTTTACAGCCCAGTGCCTGGCCCCACCCCCCGCTCTGTCCCGTTTCCATTATGTATGGGAGGCACTGCTATCAGTGCCTCCCATACACATTTAAGGCATAAAAATTATTAGAATTAAATAAAGAAGATACTTATGACACAGAATATGTGTCATAAGTATCTTCTTTATATTATTTTAATAATTAATCACAGGGGAGGCACTGCCTCCCCTGCCTACACGTCCCTGCAATGCATATCCCTTACACAAGCTTCCATTGTATGTTTCCTGTGCCAACAAGGTTTTGGGCATGCAATAGACTGCCAAAGTGGGCACAAACTATATTTTACCATCTTGAGTAAGTAGCTGTTGTCTTGCAAGGGTTAAATAGACTTGGCCAACACATTTAACACTTTAAACCAACAGAGTGGTGACATTTAATTTAGTAATTTTTTAACACTCTTAAATTATTATTAGGTTTTTTTTAACTAATACTACACCTTTCACCTCTGTAACACTTTTAATACGTAGCTTTTTGCTCCTTTCTCATTAACACTCACTAACACCCTAGCTATTCAGTGGTGTGCTGCCCTGGGGTGACTGGCTCTCGCTGTCTTGTTGGGGTCCCAGAATCAAACTGAGTGTTAGGGATCCACCAGAGACGAGGTCACCTAGACGCTGTTTGGTGGGCTAGTAGTATCTTTTGGCCAAAAAGTATACCAAGAACCTCGAATTTGCTCTATGTTAGATTGCAGAGCTTATTATAATTATCCTGACTAGCAGTACTTGGTATTGTGGTGTGGGCATCGGCACCACTATAGAATAATTCAGGCTGATCTCCCAGTTATTGGAAAATCTGCCCAATAATTGCATTGTGTGTACTTAGCTTAAGATTATACATTTCCCTATACTGTATAGTGTACCATATTTCCACTGTTCTGTTTCCTTTTTTCCCAAAGTATTATAAACTTAAAACTCAAAGCCAAAACCTAGATCTTTAGAAAGGACCTATCTACCAGAACGCTAAGTCCCAGTATATAAAGAGAGCTCCTGTATTCACAACTTTTTCAATACCCTGACAGTTTGCTATCAATAAAATAAAACACAACTCAGTTTTATGGTTTAATTGCGTTTATTTTTATTTGATGTTATTGCATGCAGGAGACTGTGGGGGGTATTTAATAAACAATTTTCTCATAAACACTGGAAATTGTAGAGATGTTTGTTTAAAAAAAGAGATAAATATCTATTCTCCGTACCCTCCCACACCTGAAGAAGACATATTTATCTCTTAATTTAAACTAACATCTCCAGAAAACATAAATGTCAAATTTTCCAGCTTTTATGAGATAATTGCTTCTTAAAAATCCCCCTGAGCTTTCATCTTCTCACTATTACATACATGGTGGGGACAGGACCATGCGGCAATGTATCGTCAGGTCCAGGCAGAGAAGTGGGGGCAGGTCCACGCTGCTCGATGGTGGCCGGTCCATCCTGCACGGTGGTGGCAGGTCCACGCTGCAATATGGTGGCAGGTTCATGCTGCATGGTGGTGGCAGGTTCATGTTGCACGGAGGAGGCAGATTCATGCTGCACATTGGTGGCAGGTCCATGCTGCATGGTGGTGGCAGGTTCATGCTGCACGGAGGAGGCAGGTTCATGCTGCACGGAGGAGGCAGGTTCATGCTGCACGGAGGAGGCAGATTCATGCTGCACATTGGTGGCAAGTCCATGCTGCACGGAGGTGGCAGGTTCATGCTGCACAACGGTGGCAGGTTCTTGCTGCACGGCAGTGGCTGGTTCATGCTGCATGGTGGTGGCAGGTTCATGTGGCGCTGTGGTGTCAGGAGCAGGCGGCGATGGTGTGCCATGTCCAATTTACGCAATTGTTCCAGCTTCATGCTGGACGGTGGTGGCAGGAGAATGCTGCCCGGTGGTTTCTGGTCGATGCTGCACGGTGGTGGCATGGCTACAGGAGGCAACATTGTCGCCTCTCACTGCAGATATGGCAGTAAACTGCCTGGAGGAGAGCTTATCTAGCTACAGGGGCCATGGGCCAGTGACATCACAATTGTGCTGACATCACAATGAAGTGTAGATCACATGCAAGAGGACAAGGTCATTGTCCATTAACTAACAATATTGCCTGGGGCTGTAGGCTTAAATGAATTGATCAATACATGAACTAAAACGCCACTGTTTGTTAGAAAATATAGTGAGTGCAGAGCCCCTGGGATTTCTATTTAAACACTGTGGTCACATACTGTGTAGCACCCCAAATATAGGAATACAGTAGGTGAGTGCCGTGGAATAGTGCTTTCTGTTTATTAGATTAATTTTTACATTAATCTTTTTGTGATCACATTTCCTCATGCACCCTGTTTAACTTTGTTCCACCCCCCTTTGCTGCTCCATATGTACAACACACACACACACACACACACACACACACACACACACACACACACACACACACACACACACACACACACACACACACACACACACACGCAGCAGCAGCACAATGTAATTGGTGGAGACGTTGCTGCATCTGTCCATCTCCTTCACATTGGCTGGCCGTGATCGCTCCCTCCCTGCTCCTGGCGGGACTCTACATGCCGTAATGTGTAAAATGGTCTCTGGCCCCATTTTAAATAGGGGGGGGGGAAGGGCACCGATGCCGTTTCTTGAACACATCGCTAAAATGTCTACTTACGGTACTGCCGGGGACTATATGTATATACATATATATGCATAGTTACATACATATGTTATACAAAGCACAGTATTCACACATATAAATATATATGAAACTTGATCAATATATATATTTATGCTAGTGCTTGCATGCTGTGCATTTTGTGGGTGCACTATCTGAGGCTCGGTGATCAGTCACTCGGCTGTCTGGGCAGCCCTCATGGAGATGAGTTCACACTCGGCTGCATAAGATTGAGGTGGTGAGGTCGGCACATAGGACATCATGCGGTGTGCTGTCACGCGGGGCGCTGAGACACTATGCAGTACAGGGGGGCTGGTGCAGCTGCAGTCTACCGTGCGGCCATGTATCTGGTGGTGTTTGAAGTTAAACTGCTGCTGGGGTTTAAGTGGGCGGAGCCTCAGGTGGCCGCTGGCAGGAATGCTGTAGCGTAGCAGTTTCCCCCCCCCTGTTTACAGCAGTGGGCCTATTTTGATGGTGGGCCTGGAGCTGCAGCTCCAACAACCCCACTGTTAATCCGGCCCTGCTGTTAAAAAAGTGCCCAGGGCACTCCCTTTCTCCTTCAAATTATGTTAAATACCGGTGACATATTTCTAAGTATCACAGTGCTTTTAAGCGAAATATACAACTGGTCGGATTAGATTTAGGTCCTAATCCACAGGTTCTCATACTCGGTACCCAGGACCCCACATGGTTCACATTTTCCATGTCACTCGGCAGGTGCACTGTGTATCAGCAACTGTCACATTTTAAGAATCTACAGGTGACCTGCAAAACATGAACCGCGTGGGGTCCTGAGGACCGGGTTTGAGAACCTGTGGATTAGGATGATCATTAAATGGACCCCTAAAACTGATGTTGAATCATATGTACCTACTCTCCCAAAATTAAGGTTATTATCTTTTTATTTTCAGGTTCCTGGACAGGAAACCATGGATGTGGGTTACAACCTATGGCAGCTCCTACCTCTGTGTCATAGGGGGTATGGCCTGAAAAACTGAAATATGCGTGTGCACTGGGTCGCGATCTCGCACATGCGCACAAATCAACAAGCAGGCTCCTTTCTAGAAGTAAGATTGGGCCACCACTATTGCAGGGGAGTGGATTCCCATTGGAAGTACCCTCTGTGCTAATTGCAATCCAGACTGGCGGTTTCAGCGGGAGAGAACATGCCCCCCTGTGCCTATCCAGCTGTGATTAGCCACTGTCATGGTGGATTTTTCCGGGAAGGTGTGTGTGGGGGGGGGGGGGGGGGGGGGGCTAGATGAAATCTGTCATTGGTTACAACCATTGTATTTGTTATAATTTTAGACAGTTAGCTAAACACTCTAATAAATAGCCCCCTCATGCCCCTTTATATGCATCAGAGCCCCCTCATGACGCTTTATATAAGTCAGTGCCCTCCAGCGGCGTGCGGTGAGGTCAGTGGCTGGGGAGGCAAAAGCAGCTGACAATCCCCCCCCCCCCCCCCCGCGCAATAGAGTGGGAAAAAAAAAAAGAGTGTAGCCCCCCCTACAGTGGTTAAATTAGCACCAGGCAGAACCAGCTGGGGGGGGGGGGGGGGGTAATACCATAGCAGGGGAGACACTCGGTATGGTGTCCCCCTGCCATAGCATTAATCTAACCCCCCAAACCAGTCAGCCCAAGGCTGGTGTTCCTCAGAAATGGGAACCCCAAAAAATAAAAATGGGGTCCCCCTCCCGAGTAATAACCAGCACTGGGCTGATAGCCCAGTGCTATACCCCGCACCCCTGGTGGCGGTGGGTGCGGGGTTCATTGTTAATATTGTTCTTTACAGGTGGCCTACAGGTCCCAGCAAGCCTGCACCAGCATGCTGGCACTTGGAGAACCACAAGTGCCAGCATGCCCGGACATAAATGGCCTGCTGGCACCTGTAGTCCACCTGCAAAGAATAGTAATATTGTTCTTTACAGGTGGCCTACAGGTCCCAGCAAGCCTGCCCCAGCATGCTGGCACTTGGAGAACCACAAGTGCCAGCATGCCCGGACACAAATGGCCTGCTGGCACCTGTTGTCCACCTGTAAAGAAAATATTAAAATAAAAACAACCACACTGTCTTTAAAAAAAATGTTTATTAGTCAGGGTCTTCACCTGGGGGAGGCGGTCTTTAAACTCTTTTGCATGGCCGCCGTCTCCCAGGCTTCCGGCGTCTTCACCTGGGGGACGCCACCTCCCCAGGGCTTCCAGCGTCTTCCTCCGGCGTCTTCACCTGGGAGGCGGCGGCCATTAAGCTCTTTTGCATGGCCGTCGCCTTCTCCAGGGCTTCTAGCATCTTCATCTGGTGGGCGGCGGCTGCTAAGCTCTTTTGCATAGCCGCCGCCCATCCAGGACTTCCTGTGTCTTCTGCCTTCAGGAGCTCTTCTCCGCTCCTCCTCCGTCGTCGGACTGACAGCAGCTCCCTTGCGCTGACTTATATAAGTCAGCCAGAGGGGGCGGGGCGATGATGCAGCGAGCCGTGATTGGCTCGTGGCGGCCATCTTCAATTACAAAAATGACGCTGCCAAACTCTGCATCGCCGCCACCCGCACCTCCGCCGCCACCCGCCCTCTGCACCTCCGCCGCCTACCGCCGTTTGACCTCTGCCGCAGGCACCTCTGCCGCAGGCACCTCTGCCGACCTCCGCATCTCCTCCGCCGCGCCCACACAGTGATTGACAGCGGATCCAGTGGCCTCACTGACAGGGGTGTGCTTTCATAGGTTGAAAGCACGTCCCTGTGTGAAAGCGGCACCTCTAATGGTGCCGCTTTTCCATGTTATTTCAAAGGGCCTTCAATGCCCATTGCTAGGCCCCGCCCGAGCCCGCCCCCCGCTCCCATACCTCCAATTCTGGCCGGGAGGCACCACGATCGGTGCCTCCCAAACACATAATGGTAGGGAAATTGATTACATTAATATAAAGCAGATACTTATGACACAGAATATGTGTTATAAGTATCTTCTTTATATTATTTTAATCATTACTGACAGGGGAGGTACTGCCTCCACTGCCTCCCTGACTGCACATCCCTGTGAAAGACAACACATTGTTGTCTTTTCGGAAGTTACCTGGTACCCTCCCCCCCGCCCCCCTCCTTTTCCCATCTATTCTTTCCTCTTTTCTTACTTTTTTCCTTCCTTCTGACTAAAGATATTTGTTTTTCTAGTGTTATATTTGTTATATTTGTGATTATGCAGATGATAAATTATCTTTGTTCATGTTTTAAGGCCCATATAGACGGGCCGATGCTGGAGAGATGTGTGCTGAGCAAACCGCTCAGCACACATCTCTCCCGCCGCTCAGCACAGCGCGATGTGTGCTGAGTGTGCGGGGGGAGACGGGGGGGGGGGGGGCGCTCATTTCACCCAGCGGGTGAAGTGAGCGACCCGCTAGATTGGCCTGCATGCAGGGCAATCTAGCACCAGCGATAGCGATGCGCAGGGCTGCGCATCGCTATCGCTGTAGGGGGTACACATGGAGCGATAATGCTTAAATTCTAAGCAATCAAGTCAGATTGCTTAGAATATCGCTCCGTGAGTACCCCCCTTTAGGCCTTAACACGTGCTCTTCTATTGTTCTGCATAATTTATGGCCTCTGTCATTTTTGCAAAAAATTGATAAAGAATTGATTAAAAAAAAGTAACGTCAGAGGTGGCGAGCAGAAATGTGCGAAAGTGTCCTATTTGGGCGCTCAAATGGCATGGCCAGTACTTTAGTCAGGTTTGGACGCTTTACACGACTTTACCCGGTCTGTTTGGGCGTGACAAATGCATTAACTAATGGGCACCTGGAACAATTTATTATCCTGGCTATTCGCACCAGTGAATCGCCCCGTATGTTTAATGGTTTGCTTGATACTGAACTAATTCACATTTTGTATACTTGCCTTAATACAGTATCTCTCTATTCTGGGACACCTAAATTTACGCACGTTCTGTTGCTGATTAAAAGCAGGTGAAATAAAGGCTTGGATTTAGCCAGCCACAGAACCTGTGTAATAGCCCTTTCACACAGAAAGTCAAATTACAGAGTTAAGAAGTTCTATCCGGTAATTTGCCGATAAACAGAGATCAACCCAAGTTGAAATTCCTGGGACTTCGACCCAGGAATTTCAACCTGGGTTGACCCTTTCACACAGAACAAATACCCGTGTTGATCTGCAAACAGGGCCGGCCCAATGCATACGCGGGCTACGCAGCCGCGTTGAGCGCCAGGCAGTAGAGGGCGCTGCTGCAGACAGTGAGTCACAGTGACTTCACTCTCTACAGCAGCGGTGGTCAGCAAGTGGCTCGATCCGCCCCCCCGCCACCGCAGCCCGGCGCGCACAGACGTCTCCGGCGGCAGTGATTATCTTAAATTCGGCGCCGGCCCGTGAGCAAATCAGAGCTCGTGGACCGGCAGCTAAGGCTCCTGATTGGCTGCCGGACCGTGAGCTCTGATTGGCTCACGGGCCGCCACAGAATTGAAGATAGACACCGCCGCCGGAGACTGAGGGCCCGGGGCAGGAGAGGTACACGCTGCACTCTCCTCCCCTCACTGCAGCACAGTGAGCAGTACTTTTGAGGGGAGGCACTGTATACCTGGCGCTGTGGATACATGTGTATCTGCACTGGGGGCATATCTGGTGCTGTGGGGACATGTGTATCTGCACTGGGGGCATATCTGGTGCTGAGGGGATATGTGTATCTGCACTGGGGGTATATCTGGTGCTGTGGGGACATGTGTATCTGCACTGGGGGCATATCTGGTGCTGTGGGGACATGTGTATCTGCACTGGGGGCATATCTGGTGCTGTGGGGATATGTGTATCTGGCACTGGTGGGGGTATATCTGGTGCTGTGGGGATATGTGTATCTGCACTGGGGGCATATATGGTGCTGTGGGGATATGTGTATCTGCACTGGGGGCATATCTGGTGCTGTGGGGATATGTGTATCTGCATTGGGGGTATATCTGGTGCTGTGGGGATATGTGTATCTGCACTGGGGGCATATATGGTGCTGTGGGGATATGTGTATCTGCATTGGGGGTATATCTGGTGCTGTGGAGACATGTGCATCTGGCACTAGGGACATCAGTCATCCACTATCTCAATGTCACCCTGTCTCAGTCACCCATTATCTCCCTGTCACCCTACCTCAGTTACCCATTATCTTCCTGTCACCCCTGTCTCAGTCACCCACCATCTCCCTGTCACCCTGCCTCACCAGTAACCTATTATCTCCCTGTCACCCACTATCACCCTGTACCACATGGAGTACAATTGTGTAACCACAACCATTTCTTGTAAGACCACACCCCTTTTATCCCATCAAGAGATGCCAAATAGATTTTTGCTTACTAAAAAAAATATACTTGGGTCGGCCCTATCTGCAAATTACCGGGTAGAACTCGTTCTCCTGGTAATTTGCATCCCTGTGTGAAAGGGGGGGTCAGACAGGGTCCGGCAAGACTACCCGGCACTTAAATGCCAGGATTTTCACACACATCTGTCTGAAAAGGGTATAAATCATATACAGTATGTTCTGGATTAAAGGTATAATATGGCAAGCCTACATCTGAGTAGTCCATCCACTTGGGCAGTGTTTGGTTGTGTAGGAAAATTGGTTGCCACTCTAGGGCTATTTTGCTTTAAGTGTGAACACACAGCCTTTATTAGAAACATTTTGGGGCTGGTTCTAAGTTGCAACTTTGCACTTTGGCAAACCCATGTTACGCTGCAGGTCAGAGAGATATAACATATGCAGACAGATTTACTTTTGAGAGGGGTCGTCCAGCATTTGTTGGCCACATGTGGCTCTCGAGCCGCATGCGGCTCTTTCATTATTGAGCTGCGGCTCCTGCCTTCCGCTCCCTGAGACTGGATGCACAGCAGCAGAAACCCCCCCTTATGGAGACGGAGATTGCTTTATCTCCATCTCTACATTTACAGAGGATGGCCGCCGCGGCCATCCGTGAGCAGGGCAGCCTCCCTGCTCCCCCTTCTCCGCCCCCTCCTGTCTTCTGGGAAAGATAACGTCTCTCCCAGCCCGTCCCCAGCCCACCCACAGTGCCCTGCGCTGTGAAGAGCGGCAGCATAGGACAGGAAGCAGGATGGACAAGAGGACAGCTGGCCGGTGGATGCTGCTGCAAACGTTAAGTATAACACTCTCTCTCTCTTTCTCTCCCCCCTCTCCCTCTCTTTGTAAAGGGGGACTCTGCCTGCTATAATGTGTCAAATGGGGACTCTTAACTCCGTAATGTGTCAAATGGGGACTCTTACCTGCGTAATGTGTCAAATGGGGACTCTTACCTGCGTAATGTGTCAAATGGGGACTCTTACCTGCGTAATGTGTCAAATGGGGACTCTTACCTGCGTAATGTGTCAAATGGGGACTCTTAGCTGCGTAATGTGTCAAATGGGGACTCTTAGCTGCGTAATGTGTCAAATGGGGACTCTTACCTGCGTAATGTGTCAAATGGGGCCTCTTAGCTGCGTAATGTGTCAAATGGGGACTCTTACCTGCGTAATGTGTCAAATGGGGACTCTTACCTGCGTAATGTGTCAAATGGGGACTCTTACCTGCGTAATGTGTCAAATGGGGCCTCTTAGCTGCGTAATGTGTCAAATGGGGACTCTTACCTGCGTAATGTGTAAAATGTTTCAATGTTTCCTGCCCCCAGTGTAACTAAAAATGGGGGTGTGACACATTGTCATGCTCCAACGAATGTCATGCTGAAGGCGGACGCACAAAAATGGGGTGTGGCCATGTGCCAGTTAGGCCGCGCTCGCGCATGATACTGGCTCTTTGGCTTGACTACAGATATTTTTCGTCTCTTTGCCTCTGACTGGTTGGCCACCCCCGCTCTACAGTATATGCAAAAAATTATATATATATGCACCCCTTGGATTGCAACATGGTTTGTCCAGGTGCAAAGGTACTTGCTTATTTTCAGACCGCAGAATCAGCCTCACAATGTAGCATACTTGCCTACCTACCCGGAAAAAACGGGAGGCTCACGAAATTGAGTGGCCCTCCCGGACCAACGTAAAGGTGGGCAAGTCTCCTGCATCCCCCACCGCCAGCTGATAGTACCTCACCTTGACTGCCCACAACAGGGGGTGGTCCATGGAGACCTAATGATGCAATTTGTGCTGAATTGCGTCATTGTAACCCCACCTCTGCTACACAATGCCTGTATTGATGATGTGATCGTGCGCCCATGCCCTTTGTACAGTCCACCTTCGTGCCAGCCACAACCCCCATGCACCAACCAGGTTGACCCCTCCAGGAGGAGGGGGCAGCAAAGTAGGTAAGTATGAATTGTAGTAATATAAACTGACTATGTTATATTTGAATCTGTACATAATAGGTGAGTATTGCAAGTTCTGGTGCAGTGGGTAAACACTCTCATTTCTAGAGGTGTGCGGTTCAGTTCTCCAGAAATCCGAACACACCTGAATTTCCCGGTTCGAATCCTCCCCAGGTTTGGAATTTCAAGTTTTGGATTCGGCTTTGATTGCAAAAATAACATTTTATCTGCTTTTATTTTTTATTTTTTTTTTTTAAATCCTGATCCAAAACCAGTGAGGGGGTTTATGTAAAACCAAAACCCTCAGATGAATTAGAACCCAAACCAAAAACCAGTAAAAATGGGCCAGCGCACATCTCTACTCATTTCACATTTTTCCATCTGTAGCACGGCAAATGACCGAACTTATTCTTACAGTATCTTATCCCTGCTCCGTATAAGATTCCGGCACAGAAGGAGTTATAGTTAGACAGAATACTCAGAAAAGCAAAAGAAAAATCTTCATCTCTCTCTCTCTCTTTTTTAATTATTTGGTGTGCGTATTCTTGATGGGAATTTGGCACAGAAGCTGCAGAGATGTCTGGCAACCCAAGCTATAAATTAACAGTGAGCTGTGCGTTGTTGCTTCTTTTTTTTTTAACGTCTTTTTTTTTTTTTTTTTGGAGGATGATGGAATAAATTGTTGTGCCATGATATTCTTCTGTGTACTTTTCTTTGAACTGCAAATGTTGTTTGGAGCTGCGGTTAAAACAAAGCTGAACAGCAAGCGCCTTCTATTATAATCTTTTCATGCAGAACAAGCAAAGGTTCCTGGCAAGTTCAATCTATTTCTAGGATGTTAATAAACACAAGTACCATAATTGTCACTTAATGGGTCACAAAACAAAAACAAAACTGTCTTGGTGTTATCTGCTCTCTATAGAGTACACACGTTATTTCGTTTTCATACTTAGGAAATGTAATTATGTCTCCGTCAGTTTAAGTGACAGAATAACTTGGGTACTAATTCCGTCATTGTGGTTAAATGCCCTGCATGTTATACCTGATAGGGTACAATCCTGCCGTGGTGTATTGTGATGACCTGTTATACGGACTTTGATAGACGTACTGGAATGGATATCCAATTGTACTGAAATCTGTAAGGCCTTGGCTGGATGAGTAGCCCTGTGAAATAAATAATTAGGGATGCACCGAATCCAGGATGCAACTCCGGGTTCGACGGAGTCCCAAGGGCTTTTAGCAAGACTCGGCCAACCGAGTCCTAATCCTGATTTCCCTGCAATGTTAGAGTGCAGATGGTGCAGAGGTTTCGCTAACATTACAAATATGATTTAATTTTTTTAGCACCTCCTGCTTCATTTTTATATGTAAATTTGACATTGCATT
Organism: Pseudophryne corroboree; assembly: GCF_028390025.1. Taxonomy (NCBI): domain Eukaryota; kingdom Metazoa; phylum Chordata; class Amphibia; order Anura; family Myobatrachidae; genus Pseudophryne; species Pseudophryne corroboree. The sequence continues at coordinate 80,661,926 of NC_086454.1, forward strand.
CAGTTCCTTTTGTAAAAGGATTTTGTTTTCTAATGAATTCTAAAACCGTGTCTGCAATATTTCAAATGGAAAAAGAGAGACGATTAAGGTTTATTATACTGTTTATTGTTTGTTAAGAGATGCACTTCAGCAGTTCACAACATCAAATGCAGCACACTTCTCACTGGAATGCCGAAAACATTTATATTTGCAGTAACATACATGGGCCGGATTCAGGGGTGGAAGCTATTGGAGTAACGACTGTGCGTCGTTATGCTAATGGGGCAGACGATGTTCGACTTACTGTGCGTCGTTATGTTATGCTAGTGGTGCAGCTGATGTTCATCTTACTGTGCGTCGTTATGTTATGCTAATGGTGCAGCTGATGTTAGTCTTACTGTGCATTGTTATGCAAGGGACGCAGCTGGTGTTCGTCTTACTGTGCGTCGTTATGATATCGGCGCAGACAATGGGGGGTCATTCCGAGTTGTTCGCTCTGTATTTTTCTTCGCATTGCAGCGATTTTCCGCTAACTGCGCACTGCGACTGCTCCAAGTAAATTTGCTATGCAGTTAGGTATTTTACTCACGGCATTACAAGGTTTTTTCTTCGTTCTGGTGATCGTAGTGTGATTGACAGGAAGTGGGTGTTTCTGGGCGGAAACTGGCCGTTTTATGGGAGTGTGTGAAAAAACGCTACAGTTTCTGGGAAAAACGCGGGAGTGGCTGGAGAAACGGAGGAGTGTCTGGCCGAACGCTGGGTGTGTTTGTGACGTCAAACCAGGAACGACAAGCACTGAACTGATCGCAGATGCCGAGTAAGTTTGAAGCTACTCAGAAACTGCTAAGAAGTGTCTATTCGCAATTTTGCTAATCTTTCGTTCGCAATTTTGATAAGCTAAGATTCACTCCCAGTAGGCGGCGGCTTAGCGTGTGCAAAGCTGCTAAAAGCAGCTTGCAAGCGAACAACTCGGAATGACCACCAATGTTTGGCTTACTGAACTGCGTCTTTAGACCCGCGACACTCCTGCCTCTGTCTAGTGCCTCCTCCCCACCAGTTACCACCCAGTAATGCCCAATGAAAAAATTTCCGTGCAATTTTGATCTGCTACTTTTTGTGGTAACCAACAGTAACGTATGTGCGGTGCAGATGAGATGCATGCGCAGGCTGAAAATATAGGCCACTTGCATCCCAGAGTAGGTGACACATTGTGAAGTCACTCAGGGGAAATACAGAGTTAAACTGAACAAATTTATAGATCAGTCCTAAAAGAGGGACTGTTTGAACCAAGAAAGGAACAGGGGGACGGATCCAAGACACAGAATTTATTTGGCATGTGTAAACAAGGGTAAAATCATTATAGTGGGTGATTCACTGGTAAATAATCTGCTATGTCTAAATATATAATGTGTCTGTAAAGCAAAAAATAAGTATATTTAATTAGAGTTTCTTTTTCCATTCTTCTTGTATTCTTATAATTATCATTGTTGTTGTCGATCTGTAAGGCACCACAGTAATCCATAGCACCACTGTGTAGGGGAACAGAGCATACGCAGAAAACAGGGGCATACAAGACAAACAAAATAGATGCAGATGTGAAAACAAAGGGTAGGGAAAACCCTGCGTGTGAGATAGCTCACAGTCTAGTAGGGAAAACTGCAGAGAAGAGACTAGAAGAGAACCCATCTCTGCACTTTTATCTCAGTATAGGCAGGAGGCATTCCATCCAGCTCACCAAGAAGCAGCCCAGCGCAGCATGTGGCGCAAAAGATGCTCAGGTCACCAGTCCAGAGTCAGACCTCCAGTGACCTTTCCCCCATCTGCCCTCAGTCACAGAGCTTAAGGGGGGTGAGTGGTACATAAAATAAGATTTTTTTAATTGTACAGTAATATAATTTTATAAGTCCAGTGATTGGTGGGGGAGGTAGAATTAACAAGGAAGGTTAGGTTTTAAATAAAAAAAAAAAATAGAAAATGAGGGGGTATGGAGGTTTATTAATGGGGTGGTAAAGTTATTATACATTTAGAGAGTTAGGCATAGAGAAGGAGTTGGGGGGGGGGTATAAACCCATTCACTATGCCTCACTCCCTCTAAATATATAATAATTTCACCTGCCATTAATAACTCCCCAAACCCCCTCCCCAGGGTTGTAACCAGGAGTGTGCCAGTGGTGCGTTGCACACAGCACATCTGCACTATTGGCGCATTCGCTGGCACGCACATAGAGCCGCGCTGCACAAGTATTGCAGCGCCTGGCAACCTTGTTAGCTTGTCACATAGAGTTGTAGCCGGCGCTGCAGCTTGTCGGCTGCACGCTCAGTGTCTGCTGGTCACCCCCGCTGTGGTACCCTGTCAGCGTGTTCTCCCGCTGAGACGCCGAGCTACTGCAATGTGAAGCATGGTGGCTCCCCAGACACACTCTACCTCTCTCTCTAGCTGGCGCAGTGTGTCTAAGTGGCTCAACTTGGCGTAGTGTAAGGGGCTTTACCTGGCGCAGTGTGTCTGAGGGGCTCTACCTGGCACAAAGTACCTAAGGGGCTCTACCTGTTGCAATGTGTACTAGTGGCATTTCTGTGTGGTGTAATGTGAATAACGAACACTACTGTTTGTGAAGCCATGCCCATACATTTTTGTCGCCATTCCTGTTTTAAGTAAGGGAGGTTACTAATTCCTTTTCTGGCACAGTGCACCAAAATGTCTAGTTCCAGCTCTGGTTCCCTGTATGGAGCAGTCGTACAGTGCTTTCTTCCCTGCAAAAGGACATTTTACTGGTACACAGAACATCAGTCAGGGGCATACTGGCCTACCTTTTTAGTCTCCTCGCCTACCTTTATAGTCTCCTCTCCAGTAGAAACCAGGAGAGAAGACTTAGCAGGCTACTTCTGTGGGGTGGGGCTGAAATGTGATGTTATTAGGCCCCACCCCCAAAACAAGGAAATGTCCATGATTTGCTGGTTCACAGGTATGGGCGGGGCAAAATGGGGTGATTACCACCGCACCTTCACAGGGAGTGTATTCTCTGCCAAGAATGTATTCATTTTATCCCATCCTGTTTGCTTCACTAGGAATCGGGCAGGAGTCCACGGGATGTGGGAGAGTCACCTACCCTTCCGGGGCTGCAGGTGAGTACACGAAAAATCAGGAGTCTTCCACAGCTTCTGGGAGGGTAGGCAAGTGTGGTCAGGGGTCATCATATACTTTCAGTGGGAGCTGCATTGCATTTTCTAGGTTCACTTGGTTATATCTGTAGGTGCATTTCTACCAATGCCCATAGCTGCCAGTGGCTATTATGAAACATGTAGTTCATGGGGAGTCCACTCTGGTGATGAGAAACAAGGAAACTACAGTATACCATCACAGTTATAATATGATCAGGGGTTAAAATATAAAAGATGAATAGGTGCAATGTAAACTGTCTGGGCCTGATGCAAAGTTGAAAGCTAATTGTCTGAAAATGCTCCTACACTACATGCATGGAAATTAATGCAAATATTTGCCCATAAGCAGACTTGTAGGCATCTTGCAGCCCCTACTGGTATGCCTGGATTACTACAAGTCATCATCATTATCATCATCAGTAGAGACATGCACATAATTAATAATATATAGTTATGTTTGGTATATAGATTATTATACGAATAGGGTGTTTGGGACAAAACCAAAACATGTACTGTATAAGAATTAGGGATGAGCGGGTTCTGTTCCCTGAGAACCGAACCCCCCGAACTTCATGTCCCGAGCCCGGATCCGAGCCTGGCTCGGGACTTCCCGCCAGACTCGGAAACCAGAACGAGGCACAACATCATCATCTCGCTGTTGGATTCTCGCGGGTTTTGGATTCCATATAAGGAGCTGCGCGTCGCCGCCATTTTCACTCCAGTCCTGTAGAGTGTAGCGAGTTGACGTGTCTCTCTCCTCACTCCTCAGTGTCTATCTGTCTGGGAAAGTGGTGTGGCGACCTGCTCTGCCTTATGTGTCATTCCAGTGCTGTCTTGTGCTGCATCAGTCCAGTGGTGGTGTCTTATGCTGCATCAGTCCACTCACAGTGGTGGTGTGCTCTGCTGCCATATTTCCAGTGCTCTGTATAAGTCCAGTCCAGTGGTGCTGTGTTCTGCTGCATCAGTCCAGTGGTGGTGTCTAGTGCTGCATCAGTCCGGTCACAGTGGTGGTGTCCTCTGCTGCCATATGTACAGTGCTGCTGTATAAGTCCAGTCCATTGTAGTGGTGCTGTGTTGTCCTGCATCAGTCCAGCGGTGATGTCCCTGTGCTGCCATAAGTCCAATGGTACTGCTGTATAAGTCCAGTGGTACTGCCGTATAAGTCCAGTCACGTGGTACTGCCGCATAAGTCAAGTCCAGTAGTACTGCCGTATAAGTCCAGTGGTACTGCCGTATAAGTCCATTGGTACTGCCGTATAAGTCCAGTGGTACTGCCATATAAGTCCATTGGTACTGCCGTATAAGTCCAGTGGTACTGGCATATAAGTCCAGTGATACTGCCGTATAAGTCCAGTGGTACTGCAGTATAAGTCCACTGGTACTGCCGTATTAGTCAAGTCCAGTGGTACTGCCATATAAGTCCAGTGATACTGCCGTATAAGTCCAATGATACTGCTGTATAAGTCCAGTGGTACTGCCGTATAAGTCCAGTGGTACTGCCGTATAAGTCCAGTGATACTGCCGTATAAGTCCAATGATACTGCCATATAAGTCCAGTGGTACTGCCGTATAAGTCCAGTCCAGTGGTACTGCTGTATAAGTCCATTGGTACTGCCATATAAGTCCAGTGGTACGTCCGTATAACTTCACTGGTACTGCCGTATAAGTCCAGTGGTACTGCCGTATAAGTCCAGTGGTACTGCCGTATAAGTCCAGTGGAACTGCAGTATAAGTCCAGTGGTACTGCCGTAGAAGTACAGTGGTACTGCCGTATAAGTCAAGTCCAGTGGTACTGCTGTATAAGTCCAGTAGTACTGCCATATAAGTCCAGTGATACTGCCGTACAAGTCCAATGGTACTGCCGTATAAGACCAGTGATACTGACGTATAAATCCAGTGAAACTACAGTATAAGTCCAGTGGTACTGCCGTATAAGTCCAGTCCAGTGGTACTGCCGTATAAGTCCAGTCCAGTGGTACTGTTGTATAGGTCCAGTGGTACTGCCGTATAAGTCCAGTGGTACTGCCGTATAAGTCCAGTCCAGTGGTACTGCCATATAAGTCCAGTGGTACTGCCGTATAAGTCCAGTCGTACTGCCGTGTAAGTCCATTGGTACTGCCGTATAAGTCCAGTGGTACTGCCGTATAAGTCCATTGGTACTGCCGTATAAGTCCAGTGGTACTGCCCCATTGGTACTGCCGTATAAGTCCAGTGGTACTGCCGTATAAGTCCACTGGTACTGGCGTATAAGTCAAGTCCATTGGTACTGCCGTATAAGTCCAGTGGTGCGGTCCTTTGCTGTATATTATTTACTCCAAATAAAGGGGTTATTAATATTTAATCCAAATAATTTTTATTGGGTTTGCCCTGTGTGGTGTAGGGGTACGCTCTCCTGTGCCGCATATTGTGTTATATAACTCCAGAAAAATAATGGAGAACAAAAATTTGGAGGATAAAATAAGCAAAGATCAAGAAACACTTCCTCCTAGTGCTGAAGCTGCTGCCACTAGTCATGACATAGACGATGAAATGCCATCAACATCATCTGCCAAGGCTGATGCCCAATGTCATAGCATAGGGCACGTAAAATCCAAAAAGCCAAAGTTCAGTAAAATGACCCAAAAAATTAATTTAAATGGTCTGAGGAGAAACGTAAACTTGCCAATATGCCATTTATGACACAAAGTGGAAAGGGACAGCTAAGGCACTGGCCTGTGTTCATGACTAGTGGTTCAGCTTCACATGACGATGGAAGCCCTCATCCTCCCGCTAGAAAAATAAGAGTTAAGCTGGCAAAAGCACAGCAAAGAACTGTACGTTCTAAGATAGTATCACAAATCCCCAAGGAGAGTCCAAGTGCATCGACGGTTGCAATGCCTGACCTTCCCAACACTGGATGGAAAGATGTGGCTCCTTCCACCATTTGCACGCCCTCTGCAAGTGCTGGAAGGAGCACCCACAGTCCAGTTTCTGATATTCAAATTGAAGATGTCACTGTTGAAGTACACCAGGATGAGGATATGGGTGTTGCTGGCGCTGAGGAGTAAGTTGACAAGGAGGATTCTGATGGTGATGTGGTTTGTTTAAATCAGGCACCAGGGGAGACAGTTGTTATCCGTGGGATGAATAAGCCTATTGTCATGCCTGGGCAAAATACTAAAAAAGCCACCTCTTCAGTGTGGAATTATTTTTCCACACATCCGAACAACAGGTGTTAAGCCATGTGTTGCCTTTGACAATCTGTAATAAGTAGGGGTAAGGACATTAACCACCTAGGAACATCCTCTCTTATATGTCACCTGCAGTGCATTCATCAGAACTGTCAACTGAAGCGGAACATGACCCGTCAACAGCTCCTCCTTCATTTTCTCCCGCACTGGGGCTGCGAGAAAGAGGATAACATTTCCGAGCCCACCCACTGGCGCTGATGCAGGGCAGTTAGAAGCAAGTGCCGACATCTGGACTGAAGGACCTGCCAACGATTGCTGACATGTCTACTGACACTGCATATGATGCTGTCACCATTGAAAGAATGGTGGAGGATTATATGAGTGACAGCATCCAAGTAGACATGTCAGACAGTCCGTATGTATACTGGCAGGAAAAAGAGGCAATTTGGAGGCCCTTGCACAAACTGGCTTTATTTTACCTAAATTGCCCGCCCTCCAGTGTGTACTCCGAAAGAGTGTTTAGTGCAGCGGGTAACCTTGTCAGCGATCGGCGTAGGAGGTTACTTCCAGAAAATGTGGAGAAGATGATGTTCATCAAAATGAATTATAAATTCCTCCAGGAAGACCTTTACCAGCAATTACCTCCAGAAAGTACACAGGGACCTGTGATGGTGGATTCCAGTGGGGACGAATTAATACTGTGTGAGGAGGAGGATGTACACAGTGAAAGGGGTGAGGAATCGGAGGATGAGGACGACAACTTGCCTCTGTAGAGCCAGTTTGTGCAAGGAGAGATGAATTGCTTCTTTTTTGGTGGGGGATTAATTGCTCTTTTTTTGTGGGGGCCCAAACAAACCAATAATTTCAGCCACAGTTGTGTGGCAGACCCTGTCGCTGAAATTATTGGTTTGTTAACGTGTGCATGTCCTGTATATACAACATAAGGGTGGGTAGGAGGGCCCAAGGACAATTCCATCTTGCACCTCTTTTTTTTTTTCGTTGCATTATGTGCTGTTTAGGGACAGGTTTTTAAAACTGCCATCCTGTCTGCCACTGCAGTGCTACTCCTAGATGGGCCAGGTGTTTGTGCCGCCCACTTGGTTCGCTTAGTTTAGACATCCAGTTACCTCATTGCACCTCTTTTTCTTCTTTGCATTATGTGCTCTTTGGGGCTTAGTTTTTAAAACTGCCATCTTGTCTGCCACTGCAGTGCCACTCCTAGATGGGCCAGGTGTTTGTGCCGCACACTTGGGTCGCTTAGCTTAGTCATCCAGCGACCTTGGTGCAACCTTTTGGCCTAAAAACAATATTGTGAGGTGTGAGGTTTTCAGAATACACTGGAAATGAGTGGTAATGAATGTTATTGAGGTTAATAATACTGTAGGATCAAAATTACCCCCAAATTATGTGATTTTAGCTGTTTTTGTGTTTTTTTCAAAAATCATCCAGATCCAAAACCAAAACCCGAAAGGGTGGTTTTGGCAAAACCAATCCGGATCCAAAACACAAAAGTGGAATTAGAACCAAAACACAAAACATGAAAAGTGCCCGCCGTGCATCTCTAATCTGAACAAACAAGCACCAGTTCTACAGGCACAACCCCTTAGTGTCACCAAAACAAAAACAAAAAACACAAAGTGCTGCCGCACATCTCGAATAAGAATCATTAAAGCATCATTACCATTTTCACAGCCTTCTTTTAGTACCCTCACAAGGGAAGGGGCTGTAAGGGAAAGGATTTCGTTTTAAAATCCATTAAAAAAAACTGTTATAACTTGTCAGACTAAGGGGGATCAGTTGTATTACAGTTGTTGTTAATTGTGAAGTTATTAAAGTTCTGTCCAAACGTTTAACTTTTCGTCAGCACTAGAATTACATGATCAGACATTAGTGTTATTTTCTGTTGTATTTCTTTTTGGGTTTTTTTTTATGACACCTGCTTGAATTTTATTAGTATTTGTCAATTTTTTTTTTCTTTTTTGTGTGGTATACCTTAAGCATTGTAACTATTTTTTTAATATTATATTCCACTTAATAATGTTCTGTCTTTGTGTTCATAATGGACTAATATTTTAGCTGTGTTTACAATTTCTAATTAATGTAAGTTTAATTGTAGTGAGATATAAGTTAATGTAAAAAGAAGACTTCTGCAGAGCTTTTGTGTCTAAATCATATTTTGTTGGTGGCAATATTGGACAAATATAGTTCATGTGGATAGAATTTTGGGGATATTAGTAATTTTTAGATAAACCAGGTGGTTTTGTTGTGACTATCTCTTTGTCAGATACACAGAACACAGACATGGGTGAGTGATGTTTGTGACTTATATACAAACTGAGATTAAGGACAGAGGGCAACACTGGAGGGAAGTTAATTTCAGCAGGAAGTGAAACATTGGCCTTGAAAGAAAAATGCAGGAAGCCCCAGTTTTGTAAAAATAAATAAATAAATCATGTCATATATTCTATATGATATGTGTGCCAAGTATGTGTGATACAATGAGATGTTACTTCTGGATTCGGATGCAGCAATTAATCAGGTGGTCGAGCTGAGCATATAGCCTGGTGTTTGGGAAACACAAGTGAATAGCTATCATGTTGCAATTGCAACCACAAAAATTACAATGATGATGCAGGTGCATGCACAGGGCCCGTCCTATGCTTATGCCTGCATATACTAGAGGGAAGGGGGGAGGGGGGGATGGCAGCAACGCTCAGTTGCCTAGGCGGAGATGGAGCATTGCGGGGGTAGCGTCAGGAAAACATGGTGGAGCGTGGGGGCATGACATAGGCGTGATCGGGGCGGCTGCGTGATGTCGCACACAGCTGCTCTGAGCAAAAACATGGTGACAGGCCTCCTGCCTGCGGACACGCTGAGGAGGGGGGGGGGGGGGGGGGCGGCAGTTAGCATTCTGGGCAGCCTTGCCCTGCGATGGGCGGCCCCCAGCATGTGAGCAAAAGGATTGCAAATTCGGCTACAGAGCAGAATTTGCAAACCTTACTGAATAGGGTCCATAGTCCAATGGTTTGGATGGTTTTGCATGTAGCCCACAAATGTTAGCTTTATTTTTACATTGCAATTTATATTTTAGTTTGGACACACCCCACCCTAACCTAAATCTCTCTGCACATGTTACATCTTCCCCACCTGCAGTGCAACATGGTTTTGCCCAGTTGCTTGCTTTTTTGGTTGGCTGCCACGTCTGAATAATCCCTAGAGTGGGGTAGTTAGATGGATAACTACCCTTCAATATGGTGTGATAACAAGAACGCTAGATGTGTAGATGATACAACACCATACGTAGTGAAGTATAATACATTTTTATAAATGAATAGGCTCCAGATTAGCTCTGTGATTAACTAAAGTGTCACTTTTTTATCATACAGTATGTCCCCTTTTGCACAATTATTGGTTACATACATAAGAGCCAACATTCTTGTTGATTGGGATTGTTACTCTCTTCAGCCTCAGCTCTTCCAGGGTCACTCCACTTTCCCTGCTCACACATCAATCTGTTCCCTTTAACTCTTATATATTCATACCTCCCAACTGTTCCAATTTTGGCGAGACAGTCCAGTTTTTCACAGTCTGTCCCTCTGTCCCACCTGCGGGCTACTGTGTCCGCGGTGGTGGTGGTGGGGGCAGTTGGGAGATATCCCCTGTCACGCGCTGCTCTCAGCAGAGCAGCGGTGAATAGATCCTGTGAGCATGCGCACATTGTCTATTCCCCAACAGAGAGGGACAGGGGGCATGCCACCAGCTCACTGAGTCCATGGTGCCATAGTGACTAAAACAGGGGCATAGCTTGCAATTGCGTCACTTCCCACGAGGCCACGCCTTCTTACTGTGAGACCACACACCCTTGCCGCAATGTCACACACCCCATTTTGGGCACGCACCAAAGGCACGCGTTGATGTCCCTCCTCAGCTGGCAGTTATTGGGAGGTATATATACTTTCACACTGTACCCATGGCTAAACAATCTGTGCACAAACACTCCTCTTGGGACAGGATGATAATTGATAGGATCACAAGTTAGTTAAACAAATGTATTAAGGGAAATAGGAAAACAGAAGTTCAACTTGGATTGACCGATGGGGTCCTCTGAAAAACCTGTTTTCTGGGTATGCCTGAACCGGTACTGTGAGATGCATGATGATAACAAAGCCCTGGCTACGCTTTACCATACCTCCCAACTGTCCCGGCGCCAGTGCATGCGCAGTTCCGACCCGATTGCTGCGCTGTGACAAACTGCAGCGAGCGATCGGGTCGGAATGACCTCCTAAATCCCTTTATTAAATCTTATAAAAATTTCCATAAATATAAAAAAACTGAAACCAGACTCTTGCACTCTTGCAGTTGGTGAATGTTTCAGGATTCTCTAACCTAAGGACAGGAAAACTCCCCCCAGTGTTTAATAAGGGACATATTTATTAACTTTTTTTTTTTTTACTAATATAATGTGAAAAAGGGTCTTTTCACGCCCATTTCACATTATTTTAGTTTTACCTGAATGTATTAAAAGTAGTGATGTGCACCGAAAATTTTTCGGGTTTTGTGTTTTGGTTTTGGATTCGGTTCCGCGGCCGTGATTTGGATTCGGATGCGTTTTGGCAAAACCTCCCTCAAAATTTTTTGTCGGATTCGGGTGTGTTTTGGATTCGGGTGTTTTTTTACAAAAAAACCCTCAAAAACAGCTTAAATCATAGAATTTGGGGGTCATTTTGATCCATAGTATTATTAACCTCAATAACCATAATTTCCAATCATGTTCAGTCTATTCTGAACACCTCACACCTCACAATATTATTTTTAGTCCTAAAATTTACACCGAGGTCGCTGGATGACTAAGCTAAGCGACCCAAGTGGCCGACACAAACACCTGGCCCATCTAGGAGTGGCACTACAGTGTCAGACAGGATGGCACTTAAAAAAAATAGTCCCCAAACAGCACATGATGCAAAGAAAAAAAGAGGCGCAATGAGGTAGCTGTGTGACTAAGTTAAGCGACCCAAGTGGCCGACACAAACACCTGGCCCATCTAGGAGTGGCACTGCAGTGTCAGACAGGATGGCAGATTTAAAAAATAGTCCCCAAACAGCACATGATGCAAAGAAAAAAAGAGGTGCACCAAGGTTGCTGGATGGCTAAGCTAAGCGACCCAAGTGGCTGACACAAACACCTGGCCCATCTAGGAGTGGCACTGCAGTGTCAGGCAGGATGGCAGATGTAAAAAATAGTCCCCAAACAGCACATGATGCAAAGAAAAAAAGAGGCACAATGACGTAACTGTGTGACTAAGCTAAGCGACCCAAGTGGCCGACACAAACACCTGGCCCATCTAGGAGTGGCACTGCATTGTCAGAGAGGATGGCAGATTTAAAAAATAGTCCCCAAACAGCACATGATGCAAAGAAAAAAAGAGGTGCACCAAGGTCGCTGGATGGCTAAGCTAAGCGACCCAAGTGGCTGACACAAACACCTGGCCCATCTAGGAGTGGCACTGCAGTGTCAGGCAGGATGGCAGATTTAAAAAATAGTCCCCAAACAGCACATGATGCAAAGAAAAATGAAAGAAAAAAGAGGTGCAAGATGGAATTGTCCTTGGGCCCTCCCACCCACCCTTATGTTGTATAAACAGGACATGCACACTTTAACAAACCCATCATTTCAGCGACAGGGTCTGCCACACAACTGTGACTGAAATGACTGGTTGGTTTGGGCCCCCACCAAAAAAGAAGCAATCAATCTCTCCTTGCACAAACTGGCTCTACAGAGGCAAGATGTCCACCTCCTCCTCATCGTCCAATTCCTCACCCCTTTCACTGTGTACTTCCCCCTCCTCACAGATTATTAATTCGTCCCCACTAGAATCCACCATCTCAGGTCCCTGTGTACTTTCTGGAGGCAATTGCTGGTGAATGTCTCCACGGAGGAATTGATTATAATTCATTTTAATGAACATCCTCTTCTCCACATTTTCTGGAAGTAACCTCGTACGCCGATTGCTGACAAGGTGAGCGGCTGCACTAAACACTCTTTTGGAATACACACTGGAGGGGGGCAACTTAGGTAAAATAAAGCCAGTTTATGCAAGGGCCTCCAAATTGCCTCTTTTTCCTGCCAGTATACGTACGGACTGTCTGACGTGCCTACTTGGATGCGGTCACTCATATAATCCTCCACCATTCTTTCAATGGTGATAGAATCATATGCAGTGACAGTAGACGACATGTCAGTAATCGTTGGCAGGTCCTTCAGTCCGGACCAGATGTCAGCACTCGCTCCAGACTGCTCTGCATCACCGCCAGCGGGTGGGCTCGGAATTCTTAGCCTTTTCCTCGCAGCCCCAGTTGCGGCAGAATGTGAAGGAGGAGCTGTTGATGGGTCACGTTCCGCTTGACTTGACAATTTTCTCACCAGCAGGTCTTTCAACCTCTGCAGACTTGTGTCTGCCAGAAAGAGAGATACAACGTAGGTTTTAAATCTAGGATCGAGCACGATGGCCAAAATGTAGTGCTCTGATTTCAACAGATTGACCACCCGTGAATCCTGGTTAAGCGAATGAAGGGCTCCATCCACAAGTCCCACATGCCTAGCGGAATCGCTCTGTTTTAGCTCCTCCTTCAATGTCTCCAGCTTCTTCTGCAAAAGCCTGATGAGGGGAATGACCTGACTCAGGCTGGCAGTGTCTGAACTGACTTCATGTGTGGCAAGTTCAAAGGGTTGCAGAACCTTGCACAACGTTGAAATCATTCTTCACTGCGCTTGAGTCAGGTGCATCCCCCTCCTTTGCCTATATCGGAGGCAGATGTATAGGCTTGAATGGCCTTTTGCTGCTCCTCCATCCTCTGAAGCATATAGAGGGTTGAATTCCACCTCGTTACCACCTCTTGCTTCAGATGATGGCAGGGCAGGTTCAGGACTGTTTGCTGGTGCTCCAGTCTTTGGCACGCGGTGGCTGAATGCCGAAAGTGGCCCGCAATTCTTCGGTATGGATGGATAGTATACTTGACGACACAGAGGTAGGTAGAGCAGTGGCCTACTGTACCGTACTGCTATATATTATATATATACTGGTGGTCAGCAAACTGTGCAAAACTGAAATGCACCACAGGTATGGATGGATAGTATACTTGACGACACAGAGGTAGGTAGAGCAGTGGCATACTGTACCGTACTGCTATATATTATATATACTGGTGGTCAGTAAACTGTGCAAAACTGAAATGCACCACAGGTATGGATGGATAGTATACTTGACGACACAGAGGTAGGTAGAGCAGTGGCCTACTGTACCGTACTGCTATATATTATATATACTGGTGGTCAGTAAACTGTGCAAAACTGAAATGCACCACAGGTATGGATGGATAGTATACTTGACGACACAGAGGTAGGTAGAGCAGTGGCCTACTGTACCGTACTGCTATATATTATATATACTGGTGGTCAGTAAACTGTGCAAAACTGAAATGCACCACAGGTATGGATGGATAGTATACTTGACGACACAGAGGTAGGTAGAGCAGTGGCCTACTGTACCGTACTGCTATATATTATATATACTGGTGGTCAGCAAACTGTGCAAAACTGAAATACACCACAGGTATGGATGGTATAGTATACTTGACGATACAGAGATAGAGCAGTGGACTACTGTACCGTACTGCTATATATATAGTTATACTGGTGGTCAGCAAAATTCTGCACTGTCCTCCTACTATATACTACAATGCAGCACAGATATGGAGCGTTTTTCAGGCAGAGAACGTATAATACTGGTGGTCACTGGTCAGCAAAACGCTGCACTGTCCTCCTACTATATAATACTGCTGGTCCCCAGTCCCCACAATAAAGCAATTAGCACACTGAGCACAGATATTTGCAGCACACTGAGCACAGATATGGAGCGTTTTTCAGGCAGAGAACGTATAATACTGGTGGTCACTGGTCAGCAAAACTCTGCACTGTCCTCCTACTATATAATACTGCTGGTCCCCAGTCCCCACAATAAAGCAATTAGTACACAGATATTTGCAGCACACTGAGCACAGATATGGAGCGTTTTTCAGGCAGAGAACGTAGATATTTGCACTTGCAGCACACTGAGCACAGATATTTGCAGCACACTGAGCACAGATATTTGCAGCCCACTGAACATAGAAACTGAGAGGACGCCAGCCACGTCCTCTCATGATCATCTCCAATGCACGAGTGAAAAATGGCGGCGACGCGCGGCTCCTTATGTAGAATACGAATCTTGCGAGAATCCGACCGCGGGATGATGACGTTCGGGCGCGCTCGGGTTAACCGAGGAAGGCGGGAGGATCCGAGTTGCTCGGACCCGTGGAAAAAAAGGTGAAGTTCGGGCGGGTTCGAATCCCGAGGATCCGAACCCGCTCATCACTAATTAAAAGGCTTTTGGAGCAGTTTTTGTAAAAAAAACAACTGCTCCAATCCCTTTGTAATATTTTTAGTTAGTAACCCAGGTCACATTTTTGATCACAAACTGAACCCTGTAAAAAATTTAAGTTACAAAAAAAACTCAAAAAACTCACCTCCTTTGATTAGTGTGGGCTGCCGGTCATCAGTGCTCCCTACTGCTCCTGAGACCTCTAGTGAAGTAAAGTGAAGCTGCAATGCAGCAGCTCACTTTACAGCACCGGTGGTCACAGCAGAAGGGAGCCCCGAGGACCGGCAGCACGCACAAAGCATTGATCACCGCTGGTATGATCAGCGGGTAGGGGTGTGTGCGGCGCCAAGGGGAAGGGGGTCATTGCGATGGGAAGGGGAGTAATGGCAGCGGCATACTTGCCCACTCTCCCGGAAAGGCCAGGAGGCTCCTGAAATTAGGGTGGCACTCCCGGGACCCCGGGGAAGGGGGCAAGTCTCCCGCACTCCGGGATACTTATACTAAAATAATGTGAAAAAGGGTGTTTTCACACCCTTTTCACATTATTTTAGTGTAACTCCAATGTATTAAAGGGCATTTGGAGCAGTTTTCATGAAAAACTGCTCCAAACCCTTAATTGTATTTTTTTTTTTTAGTAACCCACATCGCATTCCCCATACTTACAATGGGAAAATCGATATGGCCGAATTTACTAAAGAAAAAAAATGTAGAAAAACACTGCAGTGTGCCCTGTGTGCCCAGCTCAGGCTGGCGAGATCACAAGGCAGCACTGCGAGATCCCTACTTTTTCACAGCTTTCTCTGCCCCCTAGAACGTTATAGATAAAAATATATGTATATCTTTATACATTTAAAAGTGATTTATTCAAAGAATACCGCAATATTGTATATTATTTTTATTCTGAAATGGCAAAAACAGAACAGGTATTTTACAAGTACCACAATAATCTTTCTGCTTTAGGGTTATGGCTGCCAGGAACCCTTTATTGCACAGTGTATAGAGCTAAATAGAAGAAAGCACTCATTTTTACTGGCAATAGAATTTTTACCCTGTGTTAAAGCTGCACCTGGGAAAGACTTAAATGACCGCCTCCTACATGTGGCGTCGCTAGCACATAGCCCATGAAGTGCGTCATGTGTCATGGGCTGGCTTGGTGGGTATATAAGGTGTGCGATAGGCCATCTGCACAAATATCACTCGTTGCTGTCATGGGTAAAAGGGGCGATTTATTAGCGGCTTTCAGGCCAAGGGTGGCAGTATTTCTGAAACAGCGCAGTTTGTGAACTGTTGGCGTGCTGCTGTGGTGAAGATGTATCGTGACTGGACAAATGGCACCATTGGGAATAACCGATGTGGAAACTGCAGAGCACCACGTGCCATTGATGTGAGAGGTGATCGTCGGCTACAAAGGTGCGTAAGGGCCGACTGACACGCTATTGTGGAGCAGCTCACCGTCACAGTGAACCTGTGGGCTACCAGACGCTATAGCCAAATCTAGTGAGATCGCTCATTTCACCGCTGGGTGTAATGAGCGCCCCCCCAATGCCTCGCTTAGTACACATCGCGCTCAGTAGCGGATCTTGCCACGGGCAAGCAGGACTTTTGCCCAGGGCGCCGCCTTCCGGAGGGCGCAGGGCGCCATCTGGAGGGCGCCGCACCAGGGCAAGATCCGCTGCTGCTGTGTGCCCCCCGCTGCCCGCCTGCTGCCGCTGTGAAGGGAAACTAGACGCGTATGCGTCTAGTTTCCCTTCGTGGAGAGGTCCTTTACTGTGCGGTGCGCGATGACATCATCGCGCACCGCACAGCAAAGGTCCTCTCCACGAAGGGAACTAGACGCTACGCGTCTAGTTTCCCTTCGTGGAGAGGACCTTTGCTGTGCGGTGCGCGATGACGTCATCGCGCACCGCACATCATTTCAGTCTGTACAGGGGGCGTAAATGACCACGCCCCTTATGAAGCCACGCCCCTGTTTGACGTCACAAACACACCCAGCGTTCGCCCAGACACTCCCCCGTTTCTTCAGACACTCCCGCGTTTTTCCGCACACTCCCAGAAAATGGCCAGTTTCCGCCCAGAAACACCCACTTCCTGTCAATCACACTACGATCACCAGAACGATGAAAAATCCTCATTAGGCCGTGAGTAAAATACCTAACTTTTGTGTAAAATAACTAAGCGCATGCGCTCTGCGAACCTTGCGCATGCACAGTAAGCGACTAATCGCAGTATAGCAAAAATCGTCAACGAGCGAACAACTCGGAATGACCCCCAGAATTGCTAATCTTTCGTTAGCAATTCTGCTATTAATAGCAGAATTGCTAATCTTTCGTTAGCAATTCTGCTATGCTTAGATACACTCCCAGAGGCCGGCGGCCTAGCGTGTGCAATGCTGCTAAAAGCAGCTAGCGAGCGAACAACTCGGAATGAGGGCCTATAGTAGCACAGTATTCTATGTGGATTTTTGTTTGCTTTGTGTATGTTTGGCCATGCTTTTACATCTCCCTAAGGTGTTTTTAAAAAATAGAATAAACTGTTTATCAGTACTTTACCACTGCTGCATGTGTAATCTATGTTGCTTGAATGTGACAATGCATATTATAGTCTTAAACAACTGTACTCAAATTACTCTATAATTAATTGACAGACAACTTTTTACTTTTTCACTGTGGTTTTAGTTTTGGATGTCAAATTTGGAAAAAAAAATTCACAAACAAGAAACCATGGCCTTAATTGTGATCAGAACATGTACAATGCTACTTACATAAAATTTCCAATGTCCATTCCAGACACATTATTATGAACAATTATTTCCCCTGTCGTCCTCTGGAGCTGGATAGCCCTTTTCCACTTGTGTCTGGTCGTGTTCGGGCAGAACGTCTTGGTGGCGAGGATTCAGGTGACACTAAGGGGGTTGTGCCTGTAGAACTGGTGCTTGTTCGTTCAGATTAGAGATGCGCGGCGGGCACTTTTCGTGTTTTGTGTTTTGGTTTTGGTTTTAATACCCCGCTCGTGTTTTGGTTTTGGGTTAGTTTCGCCAAAACCACCCTTTCGTGTTTTGGTTTTGGATCTGGATGATTTTTGGGAAAAAACACACGTAAAAACAGCTAAAATCACATAATTTAGGGGTTATTTTAATCCTACGGTATTATTAACCTTAATAACATTCATTTACACTCATTTCCAGTCTATTCTGAACACCTCACACCTCACAATATTGTTTTTAGGCCAAAAGGTTGCACCGAGGTGGCTGTATGACTAAGCTAAGCAACACAAGTGTGCGGCACAAACACCTGGCCCATCTAGGAGTTGTACTGCAGTGTCAGACAGGATGGCAGATTTAAAAAAATAGGCCGCAAACAGCACATGATGCAAAGAAGAAAAAGAGGTGCACTGAGGTTGCTGTATAACTAAGCTAAGCGACACAACCACCTGGCCCATCTAGTAGTGGCATGCAGTGGCTGAATGTTGAAAGTGGCCCGCAATTTTTCAGTCCACTGACAGTATCTCCTGCACATCCCTGCCATTTTGCTAAAATTCTGCAATTGGTGGATTAATACAGCAGTACCCCTGGACTTATACGGCAGTGTCAGACAGGATGGCACTTTAAAAAAACCATGCCACAAACACCTGGCACATCTAGGGTTAGCACTGCAGTCCCACTGCACTAATAGTGGATACCGGATGCACATCTAACAACAGCATAGTTGTTATGGCCTCAGTAATCCGCTTTGCAACAGGGTATATATATATACGGCAGTATCACTGGACTGGACTTATACACCAGTACTAGAGATGAGCGGGTTTGGTTCGTCGAGATTCAAACCCCCCCGAACTTCACGTGGTTTACACGGGTCCGAGGCAGCCTCGGTTCTTCCCGCATAACACGCAAAACCCGAAAGGGGGAAAATATCATCATCCCGCTGTCGGATTCTCGCAAGATTTGGATTCCATATAAAGAGCCGCGTGTCGCCGCCATTTTCACTCGTGCATTGTCGAGATAGCGAGAGGACGTGGCTACGTTCTCTGCCTGAATAGCCCAATATCAGCTAAATCTCAATATCTGTGCTCAGTATCAGTGCTGCATTGTGGTGACCAGTATATATATATAGTAGTACAGTACAGTAGTCCATTGCTGTATTTTTCTGCTCTGTGTCAGTTCTATTATCCAGAACAGTGCTCAGTATCTGTGCTCATTATTATCATTGCTGCATTGTGGTGACCACTGACCAGTATATAGTAGTACAGTACAGTAGTCCATTGCTGTATTTTGCTGCTCTGTGTCAGTTCTATTATCCAGAACAGTGCTCAGTATCTGTGCTCATTATTATCATTGCTGCATTGTGGTGACCACTGACCAGTATATAGTAGTACAGTACAGTAGTCCATTGTTGTATTTTGCTGCCCCGTGTCAGTTCTATTATCCAGAACAGTGCTCAGTATCCGTGCTCGTTATTATCATTGCTGCATTGTGGTGACCACTGACAAGTATATAGTAGTACAGCACAGTAGTCCAGTGCTGTATTTTGCTGCCCCGTGTCAGTTCTATTATCCAGAACAGTGATCAGTATCTGTGCTCAGTATCAGTGCTGCATTGTGGTGACTAAAAGTCCAGTGTCTTGTGCTGCATCTTGCTGCTGTAGGATGCTGTGGTAGTGTCCTGTCACTGTGCATAGGTCATCATCATTCTAGTCACAGTGGTATCTGGTATCTATCTAGTGGTATCTAATTCCAGACATTACTGCCGTATAATTCCAGATATATTACTGGCATATAATTCCACACATAAAAAAATGGAGTACAAAAATGTGGAGGGCAAAATAGGGAAAGATCAAGATCCACTTCCACCTAGTGCTGAAGCTGCCGCCACTAGTCATGGCAGAGACGATGAAATGCCATCAACATCGTCTGCCAAGGCCGATGCCCAATGTCATAGTAGAGAGCATGCACAATCCAAAAAACAAAAGTTCAGTAAAATTACCCAAAAATCTAAATTAAAAGTGTCTGAAGAGAAGCGTAAACTTGCCAATATGCCATTTACGACACGGAGTGGCAAGGAGCGGCTGAGGCCCTGGCCTATGTTCATGGCTAGTGGTTCAGCTTCACATGAGGATGGAAGCACTCATCCTCCCGCTAAAAAAATTAAAAGAGTTAAGCTGGCAAAAGCCCAGCAAAGAACTGTGCGTTCTTCTAAATCACAAATGCCCAAGGAGAGTCCATATGTGACGGTTGCGATGCCTGACCTTCCCAACACTGGATGGGAAGAGGTGGCTCCTTCCACCATTTGCACGCCCCCTGCAAGTGCTGGAAGGAGCACCCACAGTCCAGTTCCTGATAGTCAAATTGAAGATGTCACTGTTGAAGTACACCAGGATGAGGATATGGGTGTTGCTGGCGCTGAGGAGGAAATTGACAAGGAGGATTCTGATGGAGAGGTGGTTTGTTTAAGTCAGGCACTCGGGGAGACACCTGTTGTCCATGGGATGAATAAGGCCATTGACATGCCTGGTCAAAATATAAAAAAAATCACCTCTTCGGTGTGGACTTACTTCAACAGAAATGCGGACAACTGTTGTCAAGCCATGTGTTGCCTTTGTCAAGCTGTAATAAGTAGGGGTAAGGAGTGGACGTTAACCACCTAGGAACATCCTCCCTTATACGTCACCTGGAGCGCATTCATCAGAAGTCATTGACAAGTTCAAAAACTTTGGGTGACAGCGGAAGCAGTCCACTGACAACTAAATCCCTTCTTCCTCTTGTACCCAAGCTCCTGCAAACCATCCCACCAACTCCATCAGTGTCAATTTCCTCCTTAGACAGGAACGCCAATAGTCCTGCAGGCCATGTCACTGGCAAGTCTGACTAGTCCTCTCCTAACTGGGATTCCTCCGATGGATCCTTGAGTGGAACGCCTACTGCTGCTGGCGCTGCTGTTGTTGCTGCTTGGAGTCGATCGTCATCCCAGAGGGGAAGTCGGAAGACCATTTGTACTACTTCCAGTAAGCAATTGACTGTCTAACAGTCCTTTGCGAGGAATATGAAATATCACAGCAGTCATCCTGTTGCAAAGCGGATAACTCAGGCCTTGACAACTACATTGGTGTTAGACGTGAGTCCGGTATCCACCATTAGTTCACAGGGACTTAGAGAATTGCTTGAGGTAGTGTGACCCCGGTACCAAATACCATCTAGGTTCCACTTCTCTAAGCAGGCAATACCGAGAATGTACACAGATGTCAGAAAAAGAATCACCAGTGTCCTAAAAAATGCAGTTGTACCCAATGTCCACTTAACCACGGACATGTGGACAAGTGGAGCAGGGAAGACTAAGGACTATATGGCTGTGACAGCCCACTGGGTAGATGTATTGCCTCCCGCAGCAACAACAGCAGCGGCGGCACCAGTAGCAGCATCTCACAAACGCCAACTCGTTCCTAGGCAGGCTACACTTTGTATCACCGCTTTCCATAAGAGGTACACAGCTGACAACCTCTTATGGAAACTGAGGAACATCATCGCAGATTGGCTTACTGGCGTCTTGTGACATCGGACAACGCCACCAATATTGTGCGTGCATTGCATGTGGGCAAATTCCAGCATGTCCCATGTTTTGCACATACAATGAATTTGGTGGTGCAGAATTTTTTTAAAAATGACAGGGGCGTGCAAGAGATGCTGTCGGTGGCCCGAAGAATTGCGGGCCACTTTCGGCATTCAGCCACCGTGTGCCGAAGACTGGAGCACCAGCAAACACTTCTGAACCTGCCCTGCCATCAGCTGAAGCAAGAGGTGGTAACGAGGTGGAATTCAACCATCTATATGCTTCAGAGGATGGAGGAGCAGCGAAAGGCCATTCAAGCCTATACATCTGCCTACGATATAGGCAAAGGAGGGGGAATGCACCTGACTCAAGCGCAGTGGAGAATGATTTCAACGTTGTGCAAGGTTCTGCAACCCTTTGAACTTGCCACACGTGAAGTCAGTTCAGACACTGCCAGCCTGAGTCAGGTCATTCCCCTCATCAGGCTTTTGCAGAAGCAGCTGGAGAGATTGAAGGAGGAGCTAAAACGGAGCGATTCCGCTAGGCATGTGGGACTTGTGGATGGAGCCCTTCATTCGCTTAACCAGGATTCACGGGGGGTCAATCTGTTGAAATCAGAGCACTACATTTTGGCCACCGTGCTCGATCCTAGGTTTAAAGCCTACGTTGTATCTCTCATTCCGGCAGACACAAGTCCTCAGATGTTCAAAGACCTGCTGGTGAGACAATGGTCAAGTCAAGCGGAACGTGACCCGCCAACAGCTCCTCCTTCACTTTCTCCTGCCACTGGAGCTGCCAGGAAAAGGATAAAATTTCCAAAACCACCCGCTGGCGGTGATGCAGGGCAGTCAGGAGCGATAGCTGACATCTGGTCCGGACTGAAGGACCTGCCAACGATTACTGACATGTCGTCTACTGTCACTGCATATGATTCTGTCACCATTGAAAGAATGGTGGAGGATTATATGAGTGACAGCATCGAAGTAGGCATGTCAGACAGTCCGTACATATACAGGCAGGAAAAAGAGGCAATTTGGAGGCCCTTGCACAGACTGGCTTTATTTTACCTAAATTGCCCCCCCTCCAGTGTGTACTCCGAAAGAGTGTTTAGTGCAGGCGGTAACCCTGTCAGCAATCGGCGTAGGAGGTTACTTCCAGAAAATGTGGAGAAGAGGATGTTCATCAAAATGAATTATAATCAATTCCTCCGTGGAGACATTCACCAGCAATTGCCTCCAGAAAGTACACAGGGACCTGTGATGGTGGATTCCAGTGGGGACGAATTAATACTCTGTGAGGAGGGGGATGTACACAGTGAAAGGGGTGAGGAATCAGACGATAAGGAGGAGGTGGACATCTTGCCTCTGTAGAGCCAGTTTGTGCAAGGAGAGATTGATTGCTTTTTTTTTTTTTTTGGTGGGGGCCCAAACCAACCAGTCATTTCAGCCACAGTCGTGTGGCAGACCCTGTGGCTGAAATGATGGGTTTGTTAAAGTGTGCATGTCCTGTTTATACAACATAAAGGTGGGTGGGAGGGCCCAAGGACAATTCCATCTTGCACCTCTTTTATTTATCTTTGCATCATGTGCTGTTTGGGGACTATTTTTTTTAAGTGCCATCCTGTCTGACACTGCAGTGCCACTCCTAGATGGGCCAGGTGTTTGTGCCGCCCACTTGGGTCACTTAGCTTAGTCATCCAGCGAGCTCGGTGCAAATTTTAGGACTAAAAATAATTTTGTGAGGTGTTCAGAATAGAATGGAAATGAGTGGAAATTATGGTTATTGAGGTTAATATTACTATAGGATCAAAATTACCCCTAAATTCTATGATTTAAGCTGTTTTTGAGGGGTTTTTGAAAAAAAACACCCGAATCCAAAACACACCCGAATCTGACAAAAATTCTTAAGGGAGGTTTTGCCAAAATACGTCTGAATCCAAAACACGGCCGCGGAACCAAATCCAAAACCAAAACACAAAACCCGAAAAATGTCCGGTGCACATTTCTAACCAGTACCACTGTAATTGTACGGCAGGACGACTGGACTTATATGGCAGTATCACTGGACATATACGGCAGTATCACTGGGCTGGATTTGTACGCCAGTACCACTGTAATTATACGGCAAGATCACCGGATTTATACGGCAGGATCACTTGATTTATACGGCAGGATCACTGGAATTATACGGCAGGATCACTGGAATTATACGGTAGGATCACTGGAATTATACGGCAGGATCACTGGAATTATACGGCAGGATCGTTGGAATTATACGCCAGTATTACAGGAATTATACACCAGCATCACAGGAACTATACGGCATTATCACTGGAATTATACGGCAGTATCACAGGAATTATATGCAAGTACCATGGGAATAATACGGCAATATCACTGGCATTATACGGCAATATCACTGGAATTATACGCCAGTATCACGGGAATTATATGTCAGTATCACTGGAATTATACGCTAGTATCACAGGAATTATACGCCAGTATCACGGGAATTATACGCCAGTAACACTGGATATATGGCAGCAGTGGACACCACCACTGTGACTGGTCACTGGACTGATGCTGCAGAAGACACTACCCCTGGTCTGATGCTAGACAACACAGCAAAACTGCAAGGGACTTATACAGCAGCACTGGGGACATATAGCAGCAGAGGACACCACCACTGTGACTGGCTGGACTGATGCAGCATAAGACACTATACTGGACTGAGCAGCACAAGACAGCACTGGAATCGCCACCCCACTTTCCCACCCACACAGACACTGAGGACACGTCCTCTCACTACACTCTCCAAGACTGGAGTGAAAATGGTGGCAACGCGCGGGTCCTTATATGGAATCCAAACCCCGCGAGAATCCAACAGCGGGATGATGACGTTTTGCCTCGTTCTGGTTTCCGAGTCAGGCAGGAAAACCCCAGCCAGGGATTCAAACCCGCTCATCTCTAGTTCAGATTGATGCGTTAGATGCTGTGTTAGGGTTGTTGGAGTGACATTCAAGTCTCTAGTGGCTGTTGTGTTGGTTTCGTGCTCTCTTGTGTATTTTGGGTGGCTGTTAATATCTGCAGGTAGGCTTGATGGAGCCTGTGGTTCTCATCCATGATTCTTTGGTATGTGTCTAGCATCCTATTATTGTCTGCCCTCATTAATTCCAGGGTGTTAGCCATTCTGGTGAGTTCTGTGTTTTGTCTGCTGTTGCTTCTGCATAATCTGGGTATGTGATGGGTCAGACTATGAATAAATTGGGTTAGTCTACGCAAACATTCTAAGTTAGTTGCTTGCTGGGTGGACCAGCTGTCCCCAAAAACCTGTTCCTGAGACTGTGGTAGTGGTGTGGTTGGGCTTATGTAGTGTTCAGGTGTCCTTTGAGGTGGAGGAGTTGTCAAATGTGTAGTTGTTGGGTCAGGTGGTGATATTGCTGTCAGAATTAAGGTAAATGAGTCTTCATTGTCAGGTTGCTGCACTTGGCCTGGCTGAGTTGGGTGAAGAATGGTATCCCCTGAAATGAGTGACCAGTTGTGTGTAAAGGGCCCCATACACTACCGCAACATGTCAGACGGACATGTTGCGGGCGATCAGCCCCGGCAGCCTCCCTGGGGGCAGGATCGCCCAAGATACATCGTATGCTGTCCTTTTGCATACAGTGTATCCTGGGCGATCCCAGCCAAGCCTGCGGGGTCGGACCAGATTGAATGTGCAACACATTCAATCTGGAGGATCCGATCCGATGCTCACGGGAATTGGATTGGATCGGATCGGAAACGCCTGCAAAATGCCCGATTTCTTCCGATATATCGGGCCGAACGCCCGAAATCGGATGAAATCGGGCATTATCGTCCTAGTGTATGGGGCCCTTAAGTATAATTTTACCAACTAATGAAGAATATCCTATGTGATTTGCTTCCTAGGGCTACAAATGGTAAGTTGCTTTAATTAGTAATTTGTGGATGTTGTCCTTATCCACATTTTGTATATTTGCTAAACTTTTGAGTCATTCATTTGCTAAATTATTTTCTGATTTTCATTATTTTCTGTGGACAACATATTCACATCAATTCTATTTGTATAAGTGATTTAAGACCATAATGATAAGTTTGTTAGCGGTGCATTATTTACATCACCACTTTGTCAATAAGCTGCTTCCTTAAACTGTGAAACTACAATGGTTTAATTTTTCTGAGATGGGGGTTCTATTTAAGATGGAATGTTGCACATAGCAACCAATCACATTCCACGTATTACCTTCTAGAAGGGTCTACATAAACGAGAAGTAGAATCTGATTGGTTGCTATGGGCAGCATCCCATCATAAATTGAACTTCCATCTTAGAAGATTTTGCCCAATGTTTGATTTAGGCAGGTGTGGCGAATGTGGGTGACAATGGCTGTGGACTGTCGAGGAGTTGCATTGGTGGCATGGCTGATACCTCCAACATGCGTCAATGTGGTGGTGTGATGTATACTGGTCTTGAAGACACACCCAGACTGCGTTTCCGTTATTGCAACACGTGTGTGGATGGACCTAACAAAAATCTAAATTATTATTGTATCCAAATTGATGGGATAACACACCCAATGCTAATGTACTTACAAGCTTCATCAGCATCCTCAGCTTCAGTAGGAGTGAGACAGGGCCAGGGGCTCTTTTTGACTTTTTGGAGACTGAAAATGGATATGAAGCATTTAATTAATTTCCTATAAAATGTATTCAACACACATACTGTGTGTTGCTAGTCATGAATTCAAAACTGATTTTTTACTAATAATTTTTTATATGTATACTATAAAACAACATTATCCAAAATGTTTGCATACTTTTAAAACAACTATCTATAACACATAATGGGACTAACCATGTATTTAAAAATGTACCACCTCTCTTAAACTTCACACGTCAGATGCATACGCACGCCACTCAAGCACACTTATCTTAGTAAATAAAGACACAACAACCGTAATTGGCGTGAAAGGGGTCAGCTTTTTATTTTGACTGAGAGGGAGGCCTATTAATACTAAAACTAAGAATGCAGACTTCCCTCTCTAACTAAGGTGGCGGGGAGAAGAACGGTTAAGCATGATAAACAACTTAATAAGGGTAATCCAAAATTATATGACGAAATAGAGCAATAAACAACATGTGTGTGTGAGGGGGCCTTCTGCCCCAGATGTTCCGGGATTAACCTCCTGCCTCCATCCCGAGCAATAAAAACATATGTGTGAGGGGGCCTTCTTCCCCAGATGTTCCGGATCGGCCTCCTGCCTCCATCCCAGACATCGGAAATCCAAAAATCCAAGGCCAGGGGTCGACCTTCTGCCACTACCCCTGCCCACCAACAGTTGTAGGGACGGAGGTACGCTCCGCTCCTACGGGGTAAAAATAGGGCCACCGGCCCCGATATCCACACATATTTATGATCTATCATATGGGCCCACCAGGTACGGTGGTGCCCATCAATTAATAATAAGACTATAAGATTACCTAAAAGTTCACCCGAACTTACTAACGATAAAATCCTTAAGTTAAACTAAAATAACCGTTCAGAAACCGGCCACCAAAAGCCGACACAAACAACCCCAGGGGAGCAACAAAATTCAACTCTCCAGGGCGGGCGGGTGGGTTATGGAAAAACCCAGGAAAGAGGTAGGCTGTCCTAGGTCTGAAGACTATATGTATGTCAGACCAGCCCCTATACAGAATCCAGCCAATCACAATCCAGGCAGTTTCCCTTACATTCCTCCCACAAAAAACTGTAACCCCTTCCGTGCCAGAGTGATGCATTAAGAGACGTGCCGCATGCCCAGCCGGTGAGTTTATGCTGTCTCGGGCACATTCGTGACCTACGCAGTCTTAAACTTCACACGTCAGATGCATACGCACGCCACTCAAGCACACTTATCTTAGTAAATAAAGACACAACAACCGTAATTGGCATAAAAGGGGTCAGCTTTTTATTTTGACTGAGAGGGAGGCCTATTAATACTAAAACTAAGAATGCAGACTTCCCTCTCTAACTAAGGTGGCGGGGAAAAGAACGGTTAAGCATGATAAACAACTTAATAAGGGTAATCCAAAATTATATGACGAAATAGAGCAATAAACATGTGTGTGTGAGGGGGCCTTCTGCCCCAGATGTTCCGGGATTGGCCTCCTGCCTCCATCCCGAGCAATAAAAACATATGTGTGAGGGGGCCTTCTGCCCCAGATGTTCCGGGATCGGCCTCCTGCCTCCATCCCAGACATCGGAAATCCAAAAATCCAAGGCCAGGGGTCGACCTTCTGCCACTACCCCTGCCCACCAACAGTTGTAGGGACGGAGGTACGCTCCGCCCCTACGGGGTAAAAATAGGGCCACCGGCCCCGATATCCACACATGTTTATGATCTATCATATGGGCCCACCAGGTACGGTGGTGCCCATCAATTAATAATAAGACTATAAGATTACCTAAAAGTTCACCCGAACTTACTAACGATAAAATCCTTAAGTTAAACTAAAATAACCGTTCAGAAACCGGCCAACTGCCAGGTTACCAACCTGCCACCGCCACCTGAACCGAAAACTCAACTCAACTAAAGGAAGCAGAATACGAAGAAAACTCACTCAACTGAAACTAAAGAAAACAGAATATGAAACTCAATTCAACTAAAGGAAGCAGAATACGAAGAAAACTCACTCAACTGAAACTAAAGAAAACAGAATATGAAACTAAAAAGACCTGAAGACCCGGCGCACCAGATAATTGCCACCCACGGCCGACAAGCCATATCAAACGCGGATCTAGCCGCCTGCCTGCAAAAGAAGAGTGTTACTGAGGTTAAGAAATTAATTATATGAAGAAAATGGGTAACCTAACCTGCAACCCTAACTGGAAAGGGGGGGGGGGGGGGGTCACCCAATTTGACTTGAGGCAAAAACACAAAGCTTTGTTAGCCGGCAAAAACCGTAATTAAAACCAACGATAAAACAAAAATTCCTCAAGGCCCCCGCAATCACAAAGTGCATTGCGACGAGCGGCTAGTCCTCAAAGGGGTGCACTGGGAGCAAAAGGCCTGATATAGTGGCTGACTGCACCAGACCTCCACCTACCCAGCGCCCGGACGTTGACCTCGGACCAACCCGCCGCAGCGGCAGCTGAAGCAGCGCCGATGCGGAAAGAGTGAGTCCCATAGTCGGCCGGATATAGACCCAGGTACAAAATACAACGCCCCAAAACCGACCAGAAGTAGATATCTGGTCAACGGGGAACCGTCAGTATGGACGAGCCACCCGGAAGGCATTGGAGGCCGGCCGGACGAATAAGACCGGGCCGCTGCAACTGGACAAATGCCTCGCACACGAGCCCGACCCACTCGAACCCACAGCCCCCTGCCGGCTACGTCAGTCTTGGAGCGCTGAATCCTACACCACAAACCGTCGGGGGGTACGACGACGTGGGCCGCCAGCATGGGCGAGGCAGAAGTCCGGGAGACGGACACCAGCTCACCCACCCTGAATGCACCGTGGTAAGGGCCGCCATGAAGAGGCGAACCTCGTATCCCCGTATCCTCGTATCGTGAGCGCTGAATCCTACACTGCAAACCGTCGGGGCGTACGTCAACGGCTTTTATTGACTGAAAGGAAGGCCCATTAAATCTAAACGTGGATGAACAAACTCCAGCTCAAACTAAGGGACGGTTGAAATATTTATCACACATAGGAGACAACAGACAGCACCTGAAAATGAAATATCTCAAAACGATAATGGAAATAATATCCTAAAAGTTAGAGGGCCTGTCGTCCCGATGTTCCGGGATCGGCCTTCTGCCACCATCCCTGAGGGCCAGCTGCCAGATGTTCAGGGACCGGCCTTCTGCCACCATCCCTGAGGGCCGGCTGCCCAGATGATCAGGGATCGGCCTTCTGCCACCATCCCTGACATCCCGAATCCAGTGCCACTATGGGCCATCTGCCTTGTGAGGGGTCTGAACACTATGGCCCCTCTCCAGAAGGTAACGACTCCACCGCTTCCAAACGGCCAGACAAGCCGCAAAAGTTTTAGAAACCAAAGACCTGTGGGCTAAATCCTCCAATCCGCACACAGAAGCAGGACAGAAGTCCCTTAGGAGTAGAACAGCAGGATCCACCTGCCTAAACCACTGACAGTCGCCGCGAGAAAGGGTATCAGGAAGTTCGTTGCGCGCGGCCGGGACACCCAGCATAGCAAGACTATCTGCTCGAAGACCGGCAGTACCGGCAAGGATGAGGACCTCTGCCTAATGATGGCAAAAACCACGTCTAAATTGTCACACCAGAAGACCACCTGCTCGTTACCAGGGCATAGCGCCAGAGCTACAATGCGCCCAGTATGGGAAAAAGTGTCAGCAACGGCAAGTGTGTTGTGCAGCGCTCGCCAATCGCCAGCGCCAGAGGCATCCGTGAAAAGCTCCAGGGAGGTGCCAGACATGACCGCCTCCCTTCCAACACAGACGCCGAGAGACGAAATTCATCCCTTGTACATAAATACCGCCGAATTTCGTGGGACAATCTGAGAAAATTATGCGGGCGTCGAAGTCCCACCGTCGCTCGCTCCCATCGTGCAAGCAAAATTAAAACAGGCCCAAAGGGGGGTTGAGCCTGTATGAAGGCAAGCATGCCCGCAGCAAGCGCATAAAGGCTGGCAACGTGAAGACGGAACACCTTATCCACTGGGAGCCTACAGAGGCCGGCGACCGAATCAATCTGACCGAGATAAACTACAGACGCAGAGGGCCGCTAAAAGCCGCTCCGGCGCCACCGGAACCTCGAAGTGTGCGAAGAGGGCGAGTGCCCTCCGCAACAAGCTAGTGCAGCGATCTGAGTCGTGTGGCCTGATAAAAGGGAAACATTCAAGCCGTGTGAAATTCGCAGATCGGCCGTCGCCTGCTCCAGGCACCAATGGAGGAAAGAACTGAATTCCTCGGAGTATGCACAAAAGAGAGAAAAACCCATGGGGAGGAACCGATCTATGTAATAGCCATCGCCCAATATAAAAAACCCATAAACCGAAAGGCCGGAGGGTGCAGAGGGAGAAGACGAAATGCTAACTGAATGTCCAAGTTACACATGACGGCCCCCGTTCTAAAGGACCTCATGGTGGCTATGGCCGAAACAAATGACAGGTAAATGACTCTACACTGATAACCGGGGATAGCATATTTACGGAGGAGCCTAAATTCACCCGCGGTCGTCTTGGGCACTATCCCCACAAGACCAAATCCGGTAAGGGGGGGTTCCAAAAAGGGGGGCCTATCCTCCTGCCCAACGTTTTCCGGAAAGGGCCTATCATCCTTCCCAACGATACTACAGTCTCAACCTCCTGCCGGAGCACTTCCGAAAAACTCCCGGGCCGAACGCAGGATCGAACCAGCCCCGGGACCCACCAGTCCATGTATCGGCAAAGGGAAGCCAGAAGCGAATCCCGAGTGTAAGAGTTGGGCGACCACCGACCGTGGGTACCGTCGCAGCCGGGGTATGAGCGCCCGAATTCTAAGTGGG
This sequence comes from Pseudophryne corroboree, assembly GCF_028390025.1. Classification (NCBI taxonomy): domain Eukaryota; kingdom Metazoa; phylum Chordata; class Amphibia; order Anura; family Myobatrachidae; genus Pseudophryne; species Pseudophryne corroboree. The sequence goes on from NC_086454.1 coordinate 80,692,722, forward strand.
GTGCGGGCTGTGTCCAGCACCTGGGGCCGCGGGAGCGCGGCTCTAACGGGTCTGCGGGACGGAATTCCCCCCTGGTCCCAGGTCTGGGGCAGGCCTTGATCCCATAGCCTCCGCCACATCTGATGCAGGAGTGGCGCAAACGACATCGCCCACCCCAGGCACATTGGGCATTATAGAAAGCGAAGCATATACCATGCCCCTCGCTAAATTAACCCCCTTCAAAGCCGGCAGAACGAGAGGAAGGTCGTTGTACCCATCGTCACACTGTACCGGCCGACTCAGTGTCGGCTGAACCCTGCGTAAGCTCCGAGCACAATTCCACATCCATTTGACCGAAGGTATGGATACGTCGCCTGTGCGGTTTGCGCCGGAAGCCCACATCGTGACGTCGCCAAGCCGACCCTTTGTACTTATGGTACAGACGTGTATAAGGGACTGAAAACGTACAATGTGCATGTGTTCGTCTGGGCGTGTCTGTAAGTAACACGCCGCGAAGATCAACATGCCTCTAACCCAATTCGGGCAGGAGCGCAAAGCGCCCTCGCTACCCTGTACCTATGTCTTCGCTGAAAGCAAGGCCGTACGATTATCGCTAGTAAGAGCAAAAATATTGACGTATAGGCCCTTACAGATCCGGTCCCGGACTCGGGGCCTGAGCCCACGTTGCACTGCCGTGTTGGCGCAGTGAATGGTTTACGACTCCACTGACACTTGCGAGGCGGAAGAGGATGAATACCGGCGCTCGTGCCATTGGCGACGCTTGACCCTGTGCAAACCGCCGTCGGAGGAGGACACACCCTCCGAGGACGTGGAGGCGAGGGAAGAGTCCGTGACCCGACACCTGCGCCTACCTGCGCTCGCTGGAAACCCTGCGCATACTGCTGCCCCCGCAAGAGGAGGGGAACTGAGTACTTGATCCCCAAAACCGCTACGGGGTGAAGCGCGCTCCCCTTGGACCAGTCAGGGTCCGATGAAGACTCACCCACATGAGAGGGAACCCGTCCATACCAGCACCCGTCAGACGACGTGTTGAGACACCGACTGACTCCATTTTTGACCCGACGTCCACGGCTGGGGAGACAAAAGAGGCATTGTCCCCCTGCCCCCCCCCCACCCCACCGGCCCTGGAGCCGCCGCGTGCAGGGCTGGCGGTACGACTGTCGCACCAGTGGAAGGGAGCGACATAAGAAATCGTGCAGTGCTATCCGCCAAAGAAGCAGTGGCCTGCCCCTGATCCCCCGGGTACGGAGGATAACCAGGGAGCCACCGCCGACACGACAGTGGCAGCAATGGCAGACAAGACGGTGGCGTCTACCAAGGGGGCAGCCGCTGTTGCCGGCGCTCTAAGATCAGACCTGACACGTGAGACGCGTGCCCCAGGGGAGGTTCGCAAACCTCCCGTGGGAAGCAAGGACCCGGAAGATTCCTCACTGTCGGGTATCATGCATAGCCATCCTGCTGCAATAAATCCTGCCTTAACCGCCTGCGCCGCGACCCCTTCCTATCCCGAGCATTGGCCTCAGGATGAGATAACGGATCGGCGTCACCGCCAGAAGGGGGGGTTGCGCAACATCTGACGGAGGGGTGTCCGCAGCAGCATAGAAGAAGCAGCCTGGATGCGGGGACAGACCTTGTGTCACCCGCCTGCGCACGCCGACCCCATATGGGGTGAGAGACCAGCATCCTGGGCCCCGGCCCGTGACCGGCAGGGGCCACACGGCCAGGTCTGGCGGCAGTACTTAGCGCAGCGCGAGCGAGTCCGGGAGGGTCTGGCACCACGGGTCCAGCCACGGCAGGAGAGGCCAGGAGGCCCATCCCACCGCGGGCGGACGAGATGCGACCCCGGCCGACGGGCTCTGAAAGGTCCGTCGGAGGCAACAGGCCATACACAGCTGAAGAGCGGGCGCCTCGCACTGCCCTGTCGCGGGAGAGCGCCGCCTGTACCGGAGCCTGTCAGGAGAGGCCAGGAGGCCCGTCCCACCGCGGGCGGACGAGACGCGACCCCGGCCGACGGGCCCTGCAAGGTTCGTCGGAGGCAACAGGCCATACACAGCTGAAGAGTGGGCGCGTCGCACCGCCGAGGCCAGGAGGCCCATCCCATCGCGGGCGGATGAGACGCGACCCCGGCTGAAGAGCGGGCGCGTCGCACCGCCCTGTTGCGGGAGAGCGCCGCCCGTACCGGAGCCCGTATGTTATAATGTGCACGAGCGGGGGCAGGCCTCATATGGGCTCCCCAGGTGACCTAAGGATCTGCAGCACGCGCGCGCCGCACGGACCCAACACGTCTGGCAGCCGCGCGACCCCCCCCGCCCGCTGGAGCTTGGCATTATAGCCACCCCGACAGAGGAAACGATGGGCGCTGCCCCCCCGGCGGCAGAGAGCCGATGAGCGGCAGGGCGGGATCGCTGTCCCGGCCCCACGTGACTCGCGCATCCGCCACGGGGTGCAGGGACGTGCAAATCAATATGTGTCCGGCTGGCCGCAGTAGCCGCCCCCGGACCCCCGGTGCTCCGTCCCCAGCCGCAGCCAGCAGCGGGGACGGAGGCAGAGAGCGCGGACGGAAGAGAGCACGGGCGGGCGGCCAGGCCCGGCCGCGCACGCCCTGGGTCTCCCGCATCGCAGCAGCAGCAGGCCCACCCCGTGCCGGCCAGATCTCAGCAGAGTCCCTGAGCCGGGCGGGGGGGGGGGGGCGCTGCACCCGGGTCCGGCAGCCAGCACAATACAGATGGCAGATAAAACTGCTATGCCAGGATATGTGCACTGGGGAATAGATGACTGCTCTGGCCCCGGTATCCGCACGTGTAGGTAAAGTAAAGCAGAGAAAGATGCAGAAAGAGGGGACAACAGGGGATTAGAAGGAAGAATAGGGAAAGCACAAGGGAGAAAGAGAGGTAGAAAATGAGATGAAGTGTGGAAAATAAATAGGTAATGTAAACCAAGTACTTGCAGTCTATTATGGAAAAACCCAGGAAAGAGGTAGGCTGTCCTAGGTCTGAAGACTATATGTATGTCAGACCAGCCCCTATACAGAATCCAGCCAATCACAATCCAGGCAGTTTCCCTTACATTCCTCCCACAAAAAACTGTAACCCCTTCCGTGCCAGAGTGATGCATTAAGAGACGTGCCGCATGCCCAGCCGGTGAGTTTATGCTGTCTCGGGCACATTCGTGACCTACGCAGTCTTTCATTTGGGAAAACATACAAACCAGAGATGAGCGGGTTTGGTTCTCAGAGAACCCTACCAGACTTTGCCTTCCGAGTTCAGTTCCGAGCCAGGCTTGGGTTTTCCCGCCTGACTCGGAAACCTGAACGAGGCAAAACATCATCATCCCGCTGTCGGATTCTCGCGGGATTTGGATTCCATATAAGGGGCCGCGCGTTGCGGCCATTTTCACTCCAGTCTCGGAGAGTGTATTAAGAGGACGTGTCCTCAGTGTCAGTGTCTATGTGGGGGCAGGAAAGTGGGGTGGCGAGTCTTGTGCTGTCCAGTGTAGTCAGTGTATTGTGCTGTATCAGTCCAGCCAGTCACAGTGTTGGTGTCTTCTGCTGCCATATATCCAGTGTAGCTGTATAAAGTGGTGCTGTGTTGTGCTGTCCAGTCCAGTGTAGTCGTGTATTGTGCTGCATCAGTCCAGCCAGTCACAGTGTTGGTGTCCTCTGCTGCCATATATCCAGTGTAGATGTATAAAGTGGTGCTGTGTTGTGTTGTGTTGTGCTGTCCAGTCCAGTGTAGTCAGTGTATTGTGCTGCATCAGTCCAGCCAGTCACAGTGTTGGTGTCCTCTGCTGCCATATATCCAGTGTAGCTGTATAAAGTGGTGCTGTGTTGTGCTGTCCAGTCCAGTGTAGTCAGTGTATTGTGCTGCATCAGTCCAGCCAGTCACAGTGTTGGTGTCCTCTGCTGCCATATATCCAGTGTAGCTGTATAAAGTTGTGTTGTGCTGCATCAGACCAGTGGTAGTGTCCTGTCCATCAGTCATTCCAGTGATGATATATGCTGCTGCTATATGTCCATTGCTACAGTATTATAATAATAATAACAACCACAAGTCCCTTACAGTGTTGTTGTGTTGTGCTGCATCAGACCAGTGGTAGTGTCCTGTCCATCAGTCATTCCAGTGATGATATACGCTGCTGCTATATGTCCACTGCTACAGTATTATAATAATAACAACAACCACAAGTCCCTTATAGTGTTGTTGTATTGTGCTGCATCAGACCAGTGGTAGTGTCCTGTCCATCAGTCATTCCAGTGACGATATATGCTGCTGCTATATGTCCACTGCTACAGTATTATAATAATAATTATAACAACAACCACAAGTCCCTAACAGTGTTGTTGTGTTGTGCTGCATCAGACCAGTGGTAGGGTAGTGTCCTGTCCATCAGTCATTCCAGTGAAGAGGCAGTCACAGTGGTATACACTGCTGCTATATGTCCACTGCTGCCGTATAATAATAACAACAACAACAACAACAACAACAACAACAACAACAACAACTGTGTTGTGCTGCATCAGACCAGTGGTAGTGTCCTGGTAATCAGTCAATCCAGTCATTCCTGTGCCGCATATTGTCTTATATAACTCCCAAAAAATAATGGAGAACAAAAATTTGGAGGATAGAATAGGGAAAGATCAAGAACCACTTCCTCCTAGTACTGAAGCTGCTGCCACTAGCCATGACATAGACGATGAAATGCCATCAACGTCGTCTGCCAAGGCCGATGCCCAATGTGATAGTAGAGGTCATGTAAAATCCAAAAAGCCAAAGTTCAGTAAAAAGAACCAAAAAAACATACATTTAAATCATCTGAGGAGAAATGTAAACTTGCCAATATGCCATTTATGACACGGAGTGGCAAGGAACGGCTGAGACCCTGGCCTATGTTCATGGCTAGTGGTTCAGCTTCACATGAGGATGGAAGCCCTCATCCTCCCACTAGAAAAATTAAAAGTTAAGCTGGAAAGAGCACAGAAAAGAACTGTGTGTTCTGAGATGGTATCAGAAATCCCCAAGGAGAGTCCAAGTGTGTCGGCGATTGCTATGCCTGACCTTCCCAACACCGGATGGGAAGACGTGGCTCCTTCCGCCATTTGCACACCCCCTGCAAGTGCTGGAAGGAGCACCCACAGTCCAGTTCCTGATAGTCAAATTGAAGATGTCACTGTTGAAGTACACCAGGATGAGGATATGTGTGTTGCTGGTGCTGAGGAGGAAGTTGACGATGAGGATTCTGATGGTGATGTGGTTTGTTTAAGTCAGGCACCGGGGGAGACACCCATTGTCAGTGGGATGAAGAAGCCCATTGTGATGCCTGGGCAAACTACCAAAAATGCCACCTCTTCGGTGTGGAATTATTTCTCCACAAATCTGGACAACAGGTGTCAATCCATCTGTTGCCTCTGTCAATCTGTAATAAGTAGGGGTAAGGATGTTAACCACCTAGGAACATCCTCCCTTATACATCACCTGCTGCACATTCATCAGAAGTCGGTGTCAAGTTGTGAAACTTTGGGTAAGAGCGTAAGCAGTCCACTGACACCTATATTCCTTCTTCCTCCTGTACCCAAGCTCCTGCATGCCACACCACCAACTCCCTCAACGTCAACTTCCTCCTCAGTCAGGAACGTCAGTAGTCCTGCAGGCCATGTCACTGTCAAGACTGAGGAGTCCTTCCCTAACCAGGATTCTTCTGGAGGATCCTTGAGTGGTATGCCTGCTGTTGCTGCCGCTGCTGTTGTTACTGCTGGGAGTCGATCATCATCCCAGAGGGGAAGTTGGAAGACCACTTGTACTACTTCCAGTAAGCAATTGACTGTCCAACAGTCCTTTGTGAGGAAGATGAAATATGACAGCAGTCATCCTTTTGCAAAGCGGATAACTGAGGACTTGACAGCTATGTTGGTGTTAGACGTGCGTCCGGTATCCGCCATTAGTTCAGTGGGACTTAGAGAATTGTTTGAGGTACTGTGTCCCCGGTATCAAATCCCATCTAGGTTCCACTTCTCTAGGCAGGCGATACCGAGAATGTACACAGAAAAAGAGTCACCAGTGTCCTACAAAATGCGGTTGTATCCAGTGTCCACTTAACCACGGCCATGTGGACAAGTGGAACAGGGCAGACTAAGGACTATATGACTGTAACAGCCCACTTGGTAGATGTATGGCCTCCCGCAGCAACAACAGCAGCGGCACCAATAGCAGCATCTCGCAAACGCCAACTCGTTCCTAGGCAGGCAACGCTATGTATCACCGCTTTCCGTAAGAGGCACACAGCTGACAACCTCTTACGGAAACTGAGGAACATCATTGCAGAAAGGCTTACCCCAATTGGACTCTCCTGGGGATTTGTGATATCGGACAATGCCACCAATATTGTGCGTGCATTACATCTGGGCAAATTCCAGCATGTCCCATGTTTTGAACATACAATTAATTTGGTGGTGCAGAATTTTTTAAAAAATGACAGGGGTGTGCAGGAGATGCTGTCGGTGGCCTGAAAAATTGCGGGCCACTTTCGGCATTTTGCCACTTCGTGCCGAAGACTGGAGCGCCAGCAAACACTCCTGAACCTGCCCTGCCATCAACTGAAGCAAGAGGTGGTATAGGCCATTCAAGCCTATACATCCACCTACGATATAGGCAAAGGAGGGGTAATGCACCTGACTCAAGCGCAGTGGAGAATGATTTCCGTCTTGTGCTAGGTTCTCCAACCCTTCGAACCTGCCACACGTGAAGTCAGTTCAGACACTGCCAGCTTGAGTCAGGTCATTCCCCTCATCAGGCTTTTGCAGAAGCAGCTGGAGAAATTGAAGTAGGAGCTAAGACGGAGTGATTCCTCAAAGTATGTGGGACTTGTGGATGGAGCCCTTCATTCGCTTTGCCAGGGTGGTCAATCTGTTGAAATCAGAGCAGTACATTTTGGCCACCGTGCTCGATCCTAGGTTTAAAGCCTACGTTGTATCTTTATTTCCAGAAGACACAAGTGTGCAGAGGTGCACAGACCTGCTGGTTAGTAAATTGTCAACTCAAGCGGAACATGACCCGTCAACAGCTCGTCCTTCAATTTCTTCCGCCACTGGGGCTGCAAGGAAAAGGATAAGATATCCTAGCCCACCCGCTGGCGGCGATGCAGGGCAGTAGGGAGTGAAAGCTGACATCTGGTCCGGACTGAAGGACCTGACAACGATTACTGACATGTCTACTGTCACTGCGTATGATTCTGTCACCATTAAAAGAATGGTGGAGGATTATATGAGTGACAGCATCCAAGTAGGCATATCAGACAGTCTGTATGTATACTGGCAGGAAAAAGAGGCAGTTTGGAGGCTCTTGCACAAACTGGCTTTATTTTACCTAAGTTGCCCCCCCCCCCCCCCCCCCCCCCCCTCCAGCGTGTACTCCGAAAGAGTGTTTAGAGCAGCCGGTAACCTTGTCAGTGATCGGCGTAGGAGGTTACTTCCAGAAAATGTGGAGAAGATGATGTTCATCAAAATGAATTATAAATTCCTCCGGGAAGACTTTTACCAGCAATTGCCTCCAGAAAGTCCACAGGGACCTGTGATGGTGGATTTCAGTGGGGACGAATTAATACTCTGTGAGGAGGAGGATGTACACAGTGAAAGGGGTGAGGAATCGGAGGATGAGGATGAGGTCGACATCTTGCCTCTGTAGAGCCAGTTTGTGCAAGGAGAGATTGATTGCTTCTTTTTTGGAAGCACAATATTATTTTTAGTCCTAAAATTTGCACCGAGGTAGCTGTGTGACTAAGCTAAGCGACCCAAGTGGCCGACACAAACACCTGGCCCATCTAGGAGTGGCACTGCAGTGTCAGACAGGATGGCCCTTCAAAAAAATACTCCCCAAACAGCACATGACGCAAAGAAAAAAAGAGGCGCAATGAGGTAGCTGTGTGACTAAGATAAGCGACCCAAGTGGCCGACACAAACACCTGGCCCATCTAGGAGTGGCACTGCAGTGTCACGCAGGATGGCCCTTCAAAAAAATACTCCCCAAACAGCACATGACGCAAAGAAAAAAAGAGGCGCAATGAGGTAGCTGTGTGACTAAGATAAGCGACCCAAGTGGCCGACACAAACACCTGGCCCATCTAGGAGTGGCACTGCAGTGTCACGCAGGATGGCCCTTCAAAAAAATACTCCCCAAACAGCACATGACGCAAAGAAAAATGAAAGAAAAAAGAGGTGCAAGATGGAATTGTCCTTGGGCCCTCCCACCCACCCTTATGTTGTAAAAACAGGACATGCACACTTTAACGAACCCATCATTTCAGCGACAGGGTCTGCCACACGACTGTGACTGAAATGACTGGTTGGTTTGGGCCCCCACCAAAAAAGAAGCAATCAATCTCTCCTTGCACAAACTGGCTCTACGGAGGCAAGATGTCCACCTCATCATCATCGTCCGATTCATCACCCCTTTCACTGTGTACATCCCCCTCCTCACAGATTATTAATTCGTCCCCACTGGAATCCACCATCTCAGGTCCCCGTGTACTTTCTGGAGGCAATTGCTGCTGGTGAATGTCTCCATGGAGGAATTGATTATAATTCATTTTAATGAACATCATCTTCTCCACATTTTCTGGAAGTAACCTTGTACGCCGATTTCTGACAAGGTGAGCGGCTGCACTAAACACTCTTTCGGAGTACACACTGGAGGGAGGGCAACTTAGGTAGAATAAAGCCAGTTTCTGCAAGGGCCTCCAAATTGCCTCTTTTTCCTGCCAGTATATGTACGGACTGTCTGACGTGCCTACTTGGATGCGGTCACTCATATAATCCTCCACCATTCTTTCAATGGTGACAGAATCATATGCAGTGACAGTAGACGACATGTCAGTAATCGTTGCCAGGTCCTTCAGTCCGGACCAGATGTCAGCACTCGCTCCAGACTGCCCTGCATCACCGCCAGCGGGTGGGCTCGGAATTCGTAGCCTTTTCCTCGCACCCCCAGTTGCGGGAGAATGTGAAGGAGGAGCTGTTGACGGGTCGCGTTCCGCTTGACTTGACAATTTTCTCACCAGCAGGTCTTTGAACCTTTGCAGACTTGTGTCTGCCGGAAAGAGAGATACAACGTAGGTTTTAAATCTAGGATCGAGCACGGTGGCCAAAATGTAGTGCTCTGATTTCAACAGATTGACCACCCGTGAATCCTGGTTAAGCGAATGAAGGGCTCCATCCACAAGTCCCACATGCCTAGCAGAATCGCTCTGTTTTAGCTCCTCCTTCAATGCCTCCAGCTTCTTCTGCAAAAGCCTGATGAGGGGAATGACCTGACTCAGGCTGGCAGTGTCTGAACTGACTTCACGTGTGGCAAGTTCAAAAGGTTGCAGAACCTTGCACAACGTTGAAATCATTCTCCACTGCGCTTGAGACAGGTGCATTCCACCTCCTTTGCCTATATCGTGGGCAGATGTATAGGCTTGAATGGCCTTTTGCTGCTCCTCCATCCTCTGAAGCATATAGAGGGTTGAATTCCACCTCGTTACCACCTCTTGCTTCAGATGATGGCAGGGCAGGTTCAGGTGTTTTTGGTGGTGCTCCAGTCTTCTGTACGCGGTGCCTGTACGCTGAAAGTGGCCCGCAATTCTTCTGGCCACCGACAGCATCTCTTGCACGCCCCTGTCGTTTTTTAAATAATTCTGCACCACCAAATTCAAGGTATGTGCAAAACATGGGACGTGCTGGAATTTGCCCATATTTAATGCACACACAATATTGCTGGCGTTGTCCGATGCCACAAATCCCCAGGAGAGTCAAATTGGGGTAAGCCATTCTGCGATGATCTTCCTCAGTTGCTGTAAGAGGTTTTCAGCTCTGTGCATATTCTGGAAAGCGGTGATACAAAGCGTAGCCTGCCTAGGAACGAGTTGGCGTTTGCGAGATGCTGCTACTGGTGCCGCCGCTGCTGTTCTTGCAGCGGGAGGCAATACATCTACCCAGTGGGCTGTCACAGTCATGTAGTCCTGAGTCTGCCCTGCTCCACTTGTCCACATGTCCGTGGTTAAGTGGACATTGGGTACAACTGCATTTTTTAGGACACTGGTGACTCTTTTTCTGAGGTCTGTGTACATTCTCGGTATCGCCTGCCTAGAGAAATGGAACCTAGATGGTATTTGGTACTGGGGACACAGTACCTCAATCAAGTCTATAGTTGCCTCTGAAGTAACTGTGGATACCGGAACCACGTCTCTCACCGCCCAGGCTGCCAAGGCCTCAGTTATCCACTTTGCAGCAGGATGACTGCTGTGATATTTCATCTTCCTCGCAAAGGACTGTTGGACAGTCAATTGCTTACTGGAAGTAGTACAAGTGGTCTTCCGACTTCCCCTCTGGGATGACGATCGACTCCCAGCAGCAACAACAGCAGCGCCAGCAGCAGTATGCGTTACACTCAAGGATGCATCGGGGGAATCCCAGGCAGGAGAGGACTCGTCAGACTTGCATGTGACATGGCCTGCAGGACTATTGGCTTTCCTGTCTAAGGAGGAAATTGACACTGAGGGAGTTGGTGGTGTGGTTTGCAGGAGCTTGGTTACAGATTTAGTGGTCAGTGGACTGCTTCCGCTGTCACCCAAAGTTTTTTAACTTGTCACTGACTTATGATGAATGCGCTGCAGGTGACGTATAAGGGAGGATGTTCTGAGGTGGTTAACGTCCTTACCCCTACTTATTACAGCTTGACAAAGGCAACACACGGCTTGACACCTGTTGTCCGCATTTGTTATGAAATAATTCCACACCGAAGAGCTGATTTTTTTTGTATTTTGACCAGGCATGTCAATGGCCATATTCCTCCCACGGACAACAGGTGTCTCCCCGGGTGCCTGACTTAAACAAACCACCTCACCATCAGAATCCTCCTTGTCAATTTCCTCCCCAGCGCCAGCAACACCCATATCCTCATCCTGGTGTACTTCAACACTGACATCTTCAATTTGACTATCAGGAACTGGACTGCGGGTGCTCCTTCCAGCACTTGCAGGGGGCGTGCAAATGGTGGAAGGCGCAAGCTCTTCCCGTCCAGTGTTGGGAAGGTCAGGCATCGCAACCGACACAATTGGACTCTCCTTGGGGATTTGTGATTTCGAAGAACGCACAGTTCTTTGCTGTGCTTTTGCCAGCTTAAGTCTTTTCATTTTTCTAGCGAGAGGCTGAGTGCTTCCATCCTCATGTGAAGCTGAACCACTAGCCATGAACATAGGCCAGGGCCTCAGCCGTTCCTTGCCACTCCGTGTCGTAAATGGCATATTGGCAAGTTTACGCTTCTCCTCAGACGCTTTTAATTTTGATTTTTGGGTCATTTTACTGATCTTTTGTGTTTTGGATTTTACATGCTCTGTACTATGACATTGGGCATCGGCCTTGGCAGACGACGTTGATGGCATTTCATCGTCTCGGCCATGACTAGTGGCAGCAGCTTCAGCACGAGGTGGAAGTGGATCTTGATCTTTCCCTATTTTTTTAACCTCCACATTTTTGTTCTCCATATTTTGCGCACAACTAAAAGCCACCACAGGTATGCAATGTAGATGGATGGATAGTATACTATTATTACTTATGGACGACGAGTGACGACACAGAGGTAGGTACAGCCGTGGCCTATCGTACTGCTATATATATAATATATACAGAATAATAATAACGGACCTGGTGGACACTGTCAGTAGACTGCTAAACTAGTATGAAGAAAAAAAAGCCACCACAGGTATACAATGTAGATGGATGGATAGTATAGTATTATTACTTATGGACGACGAGTGACGACACAGAGGTAGGTACAGCCGTGGCCTACCGTACTGCTCTATATATAATATATACAGAATAATAATAACGGACCTGGTGGACACTGTCAGCAGACTGCTAAACTAGTATGAAGAAAAAAAGCCACCACAGGTATACAATGTAGATGGATAGTATACTATTATTACTTATGGACGACGAGTGACGACACAGAGGTAGGTACAGCCGTGGCCTACCGTACTGCTATATATATAATATATACAGAATAATAATAACGGACCTGGTGGACACTGTCAGCAGACTGCTAAACTAGTATGAAGAAAAAAAAGCCACCACAGGTATACAATGTAGATGGATGGATAGTATACTATTATTACTTATGGACGACGAGTGACGACACAGAGGTAGGTACAGCCGTGGCCTACCGTACTGCTATATATATATATAATATATACAGAATAATAATAACGGACCTGGTGGACACTGTCAGCAGACTGCTAAACTAGTATGAAGAAAAAAAAGCCACCACAAGTATACAATGTAGATGGATGGATAGTATAGTATTATTACTTATGGACGACGAGTGACGACACAGAGGTAGGTACAGCCGTGGCCTACCATACTGCTATATATATAATATATACAGAATAATAATAATGGACCTGGTGGACACTGTCAGCAGACTGCTAAACTAGTATGAAGAAAAAAAAGCCACCACAGGTATACAATGTAGATGGATGGATAGTATACTATTATTACTTATGGACGACGAGTGGCGACACAGAGGTAGGTACAGCCGTGGCCTACCATACTGCTATATATATAATATACTGTATAATAAATGGACCTGGTGGACACTGTCAGCCAGAGCCGGATTAAGGGGGGGACTCCGGGGGTAAGTACCCCTGGGCCCCTCAGTCTGAGAGGGCCCCCCTGCCACCAGCCACAGATCGGATCTCTGTTATAGATCCGATCCGCAGCTATGAGTTTCGCTGCAGGCACTGATTGCCGTCACTGCCGCCGGCGCCGCAGACCTTTGCTGGGTTGCTAGGTGACGGCTCAGCTAACCAATGGGCTGTACAGCTGCAGCCTGCGTCTCCTTTACTGGCTGGAGCGCAGGCTGAAGTGGAAACGGAGCAGCCTGTGGACTCGTGGAGCAGGGTAGATGTGCTCCGAGGAGAGCAGAGGATCTCTCCCTCTGCTCCTGTACTGTGTCTCTCGCAGCCTGTCTTTATCAGCAGCAAGACAAGTAAGACAGGCTGCATTGAATTTTTTCTTTGCTGTAAAGAATTAAATGTGAGTTAAGGCTCTGGGTCATATATATGCATGTATTATTATTTTTTTTTTTATGGTTTTAATTTTAGACCTGAGAGGGCCCCCCTGTCTTAAGTACCCCGGGTCCTCCAAAGTCTTAATCCGCCTCTGCTGTCAGCAGACTGCTAAACTACTAGTATAAAGAAAAAAAGCCACCACAGGAGTGTTTTTCAGGCAGACAAACGTATACTGGTGGTCACTGTCAGCAAAACTCTGCACTGTACTCCTGCTATAGCTGCTCCCCAGTCCCCACAATTAAGCAGTGTGAGCACTCAGCACAGATATATCATGCAGCACACTGAGCACAGATATGGTATGGAGCGTTTTTTTCAGGCAGAGAACGGATTAAACTGGTGGTCACACTCACTACTATCAGCAAAACCCTGCACTGTACTCCTAACAGCTGCTCCCCGTCCCCAATCCTCCCCACAATTATAACAATGTCACTCTTAGTCTTTTCTATTATGACTATAACGGAGAGGACGCCAGCCACGTCCTCTCCCTATCAATCTCAATGCACGTGTGAAAACGGCGGCGACGCGCGGCTGCTTATATAGAATCCGAATCTCGCGAGAATCCGACAGCGGAATGATGACGTTCGGGCGCGCTCGGTTTACCCGAGCCACACGGGAGAATCCGAGCACGGCTCAGACCCGTGTAAAAAGGCTGAAGTTCGGGGGGGTTCGGTTTCCGAGAAACCGAACCCGCTCATCACTAGTATTTATATGGCTGCGCTTTGACACTCCCACGTATTCGTCACAACCAATCACGCATCACCTTCAAAATCGAAAGTAAATGTATAAAACACTGTCTAAAAAACACTGCCGCACTTGAAAAATAGGAATCATGCATCCAAACATCCATGTTCGGCTCGAATACAAACACATACGGCCGGAAAACACACACCAGAAATACGAATGACATCGACATCGGAAAATACGAATATGACAAACACAGTAGCTTAGTAAATTACCGATTTCAAAATCAAAAAGTTGCAATTTTGCACGGCCGATGTCAGTCGACTTCTATTTTGAGTGAAATCGGCTGAAATACGGATCTTAGTAAATATACCTCTCTGTATTTAGTAAAAGTTGCAGAAGGACACAATCAACAAAATAGATTTAAATTATCAGAGGGTAGACATGCCTGTTATTGCATGCAACTGTAACTTGTGTCTATTTCAGAGGTTCCCAAACGCGGTCCTCAAGGCACCCCGACAATCCAGGTTTTAAGGATAACCAAGCTTGGAAACAGGTAACTTAATTAGTACCTTAATCAATTTGATTTAACAAGCATTGCTCAGCCATGGATATCCTTAAAACCTGGACTGTTAGGGTGCCTTGAGCTTGAGGTCCGCGTTTGGGAACCTCTGGCCTATTCCATAACTTAAATGTAGATGTCAGAGTGGAAACTTCAATTTTAAATATTTAAGAATTAAAAAAAATCAGTAAGATTTTGTGCCAGGTTAACCGTAGTGAGAAACTGCCCATACTTCACAGCGTATCACCATAAAAACCACATTGCAAATGGAGATGAATGGGACGCAAGCCACTGAGGTAATTAAAAATGTATTTTCCATCTCCTAGTAATTGAATTGTGTACAAGCTGCAAGTTAATGAGGTCATCTACCCTCGAGCAGGGACAGGGAAGCAGGAATAATTATCTTTCAGTTTTTTCGTATGTAGCAATTAATTTTAACCATTCATCTCCAGATCAGTCCCTCTTCTCTGCCTTAGACTAGTCAGTCACAGGCCAAGTTAAGCTGAATTGACAAGCGATTGATACGGAGTAAAGGCGGAGCTTTCTGGGGAGGATATGGTAATCCGAGGCATACAGCTGTCTAGAGCCGGGGGCTTCCAGGTGTGTGTCACCAGAGGTTTGGGATTCGGCCACATGAATGAAGGTACATCTGGTGCCTGGGCTGTGGGGAGAATGTGGACAGAGCAGAAGGATTGATGAATTATCTGTTGTTCTAAGTAATTGTTCCTCTGTGTTGTGTTTTTTTTTTATACTGGAGATTAAACATATAATGTACAAATACTGTTACTATATGTATATAAACCTCAGTTCTGATGTCATTAAGGTTATTTAGGAAGACATCGGTATTATATAAATAATATAAATAATACAACCTACTCTGAAATTATTAGAAATGTTAGTAGTAACTTTATATTCTTTTGATCTATGTAATATCACTCGACCTACAGCGTCGGGATATAGGACTGTATAATAGCTGAGTAATGTAAAACTAAGCAGTAAATTATGCCAGGTATTTTGGATGTGTCACCACGCAATAACATAGCATACATCCTAACTTTCACCATTCAGGTGGGATAGTCCCAATTTGAGGGCACCATATAGCCAGGTGGCATGCTTCTCTAGACACACAGGCCCTCATTCCGAGTTGATCGCTCGCTAGCTACTTTTTGCAGCCGTGCAAAGGCAGAGTCGCCACCCACGGGGGAGTGTATTTTCGCTTTGCAAGTGTGCGATCGCATGTGTAGCCGAGCGTTCCGAAAAAGTTTTTTTGCAGTTTCAGACAGGGCCGGTGCAAGGGTGTTCGGCGCCCCCCTGCAAACTATAAATTTGCGCCCTCCCTACCATACTCAATAAAGGGACAGTGTGCGCCAAAGTCGCATGCCGCAAATGGGTGGGGCAATGCCACACAATAGTACCAATTGCAAAATTGCTAATGATAAAATCGCATGCTGGGTGCTGCCCAGCACAGGGCTGATTTGTGGATGCCCCCTGCCTCTGCAGCCAGGTAGCAAAGGCAGATGCAGAACTGCCCTGAACACGCCTCCATTTCCCACGCCCGATCAAACGCACGCCACCTCCCTTCAACGCCACGTTGCTGCCCCGTACCACCCCGCAAACGCCTTTGCCTGTCAATCAGGCAGAGGCATTTGCATAACTGAGATGCGATCGCATCTCCCCAACCGCGCAGAGTGGGTCTTGTGTGTGTGCACTGCAGGGGAAAGAGGGGAGATGCGATCGCATCTCAATAGCGACTGCTACTGAATACCCCCTCAGTTGTCTTGCCTTGTCCCCCCGGCTAGCCCCGATTGCTTTCGCAACTGTTGCAGGGGCGGTGCAGGCAAAACATGGGCATATCTGTGGCGGTTTTGGGACGGCTGCATGTTGTCAAACACGCAGCCGCCCTGATCGAAAAAATGGCTTCCCTAGTGTTTGTGACAATGCAGTAATTGGGGTGCGATCGCAATTAGAGAATGGTCGCAGTGGGCGGGCGGAGGGTAGCATGCTGGAAGGCCTTTCCCTGTTATGGGCGGCCCCCAGCATGCAAAAGAATGGATTGCAAATTCTGCTTTTGAGCAGAATTTGCAATCCACACTAAATAGGGTCCAAACTCATCATAATGGCAGGCGTGTGGGGTGGCTCAGAAAACAGCAAAGTGTCAAAGTCGAAAAATATCATGATGCATATGCCTTGTACTAACCCCTCATGCACATGCCCACTGCGTGTTCGCACACTCTGCCGTGCGTGCACATATCCGCAATTTGCGTAAAGATCGCTCCGGCGATCACGCGCGTGGTATGCGCATTTACGGTAGAGTTTGTAAGCGTCTAGCGTGCGACTCGATCATAGCATATTTAACCCATATAGTGTGTTTTGTATTTAATATTCCCCTAGACAATGTCAGCGAGTATGTTTAGTTTAAACTGTTCCTGGACAGAGAGATTCCTCTTTACATGATAGGAAGGGTCAGACAAAGGTTGAAAGGTGGTGTCTAGTATCCAGCTGTAGGGTATTTTAAGGGTAACATTCCGATGCTAGTTAGGAAAGGATCGCTCGCTCCTGCGTATAGTTATGTACAAATGTAGTTTATGAACATTAACTGTATTTGCTGTAAATTACACATGCGGCGGGAATCCTGAGGATACCTCCCACCAGAGCAGTTGGGGAAAGACACAGCCCACCTGTTCAAATCCACCTATGACCTTTGCTATAATGTGGAGACACATTCCTGTGTCCAATGAACAATGAGATTACAAAGTACCATTGTATTGTAAATGTATGTTGTGCTATATAAAGACCACCATTGCCTGGCCAGCCTCACTCTCTCTCTGAAGGCTTTCTCCCTGAATGCTGAGGACTGGATCCAGGTCCCGCTTGCGAATCATCCCCACGTTTGTATTATTCTCTGTAGCCATTTTGTTCGCCATTTATGTTCTCATTTTGCTCGCTCTTGTTTGCAATTGTTCGCCATTGTTCACTTTATTTTCTGTTATTCTGTTTAAATTTCTGTTAGTTTGTAGTGTATAACTTGTATTGTGTTTCCCTTTTTCTCTAAACCATCCACGGCGGTGTTAGAGCTGCTGTGGTTTTTAAATCCAAACCAGGTCTTGTGTTTTCACTGTTTACTGCAAAGGGCTTTTCTTAGCGTCTCTATCGCTCAAACAGCATACACATTGTTAAGGGTTTTAAGCGCTACATCATTACAGTATCTGACTACTAAGGTTTAGAGTATAAGCATATTCTTACTGTACTTTATTAACAAGGTTTAAACGTTATCAACTGTGTGTGCGCCCGCTGTGTGTGTGTTCCGTACACTCAGCGCAGCATGTGTACGCCAAGTGCGTACCACGTGCGGGACTCTGTACGCAAATAGCGTACAAAGTGCGTAGCACGTGCACGTGGTCTAGCGGCCATAGTGGCTCCACGGTAATAGTGTATAGCTTTATGTTTAAAGATAATAATTGACATTATCAATTGAGGGCTCGTCCGGTCCTCCTCATATCCGCAGCCTAGCAGGACAAGGCAGACTTCTATCTATCAGCAAAGGGCGGGAAGGTAGTATCCCCTGAAAGCCGTTTGGTGGTCGGGGATACAGTAGTGCTGATTAGATAAGCGTCTGCTCCGCTTGGTTTGTAGGGATGCTGGTGGGATCCGGATCCGAAAGGTAAGGACGTTAAGCTATTGTCTTTTAAATCTGTTAAATTTCTGTTTGGTGCAAACTGCACACGTAACACACGCACATACCTGTATTTTCATTTGTGTATTTTCGCATTTCTACCCTCTTGTTTGCCATTAGCATTGATCACGTGCTGAGAAATTTGTTGCTATTTAGTTAAAAGTAAAGGGTAATACTTAAGGGAGTAATTGTAAAGCACACACGCAGCCTGACCCAGGTATAAAGGTTTATACAGGAGATACTGTGCGGTGCTTGGTAAGCGATTATAGTTAAATATCGTTTACATTTTATAGAAGCGTGTTATTTGTGTTACTGCGGACGTATCCGGCCTGTGTACACGTGTCTCTGACCGCGTGCGAGACTGCGTACGCAACGCAAAGGCCTACACACATGGCGTATATTACGCAACGTGCGTACGGATACGCCCACTAAATACAAATCACACGATAGCATTGTTTTAGTCTAGTAGATACGGAAGTCACGCGATAATAGCACAAATTTGTTCAGTTTCCAAAATTTTAGTTTAAAAGATCCTTCTCTTATTGCATCACCTCTGGGATTAGCCTGTTTTACCTGAATGAAAGTAATTTTCTGTACAGAAAAAAATCAAAGTGTATATGAGTGAGCAGGAGTGAGTGTGAAAATAAAGGTTTTTGTGAACCCATAATTCGGGATCCCGTCGGAGACCACATCAGGTGAGTGGACACTTGGTGGCGTGGGAGTGGCTTTCTCACGTTAACATTGTATGAGGTATAAAGGAGCAAAGTAGCAATCAGCAGACCCAAAAGGTCGGCGAAGTCAGAAATCCGTTTAAGGTAACTAGCGAAGTTCTGAAAACCCTGACTTGAGAAAGGTCAGAGGTAGTAAGCGCAGCCCCGGGGGTTTGCGTAGTACCCATATAGGCCCGTTTTGAGAATACGCTCCGGCTGAGGTTTCGCAGCCTAAACAATCGATTCCGCTGGTCGTTCGGCGGATAAGTAATAGTTACTTATACGCAGTGCGACTGGACCGCATGCTACTGTGTACATTAGTTAGTTCACCTTCATACCCACTAAATTTGCTGCGGGATCATAGACGCTAATTGTACAGGTAAACGTGATTTGTGTAGGTTTTTTTTCATTTTAAGGGAGTTTCGCTGTTCACTTAGGAAATCTCCAACAACTGATATTTACTGGGAGGGGTAGCATACTCCCACACGCTCTCAGTAAATAGAGGTTACAAACGATCCCGAGGTTGGGTACTACCGGCACTGGACACAGGGCTTGGTGTATAGGCCAATAGGGGCGTGAGTGGGTGAAAGCGCTCGGAGAACTTTCACCGTCGCCTTACCACTGAGTAAGTTGGTTTTTGTAAGGGTTCGCTGAGAAGGCAATACCTGCAAAGAATGGGGGCCAGTTGCTCAAGTAGGGGACGATCAACAAGGGTTCACGTTGATATTTGTCGGCCCAAAGGGTCGGCGAGGAACATAATGTGTGAGAAATATGGATCACACGCAGAGGTCTTGTGCAATGAGTGGGAACATATGACTGTGAACGATGGGGAACAGTTCCCTAGGGTAGGCAGTTTTAATCCTGAGGTTTTGCAAAATTTAAGGAGAAGGATATGTCTGATAAAATCCGGAAAGCAACGGATTAGACATTATGATTATTTACAGTTATGGCAACAGGAAGGTGAGATACAAAGGGGATTAGCTCAAGCAGCTGGTTCCAACCCTAGCAGGAAACTGATAGCAACAGCACCTCCACCACCATACATAACGGGAGAGAAAATGGCTACAGAGAATGGCATACTAGTATATGATAAAAGTGCACTTAATAAATGTATTAATGATAAGAGTAAAGTAGATAAGTGTATTGATGCTAATGCTAACCCATGCAAGTTGTATCCCATCTTAAACTTCCCTCAGGACTGGAAGATGAGCCCACAACGATATCGGCACTCTCTTTAGCAGCCACCATACAAGAGACTACAGTGGGCACGGCCCAACCAGTAAGAGGAGTAGCGAAGGCCCCTAGTGGAGGGATAGGTGAGGTCGTGTCCACGGGTAAGTACGGAACTGTTCATTATGCGGAAACAATTACACCTCACATTGTAGAAGAAACACAGAGTGATGTAATTGAACTTAATCCTGTCAGGGTGATCCAAGTCCCAAATGGAAAGACTGACGCTCAGGGAGTCACTCCCGTCAGGAACATTGCGATTCATTGCCTTTGGTCCCGGACAGAATTAAGGACAATTATGTCTGAATTTCCTGATCCCAGGAAAGATCTAGCCGCATGCCAAAGGTTCATTAAAGAACTAGGTAACGCCGCCGAACCCACTAACAAAGATTGGCGGACAGTACTGCGGGCATGTTTGCCCTCTACTATTGACCCTTTGAAATGTATTTCTGATTGTAAGTTAGATGAAGAGAAACCTCTCACTGATGCATACAATCAGGAAAATGTTCAACAGATCAATCTGCAGTTGGGAGTATATTTCCCAACTGTTGTCAAGTGGAACAAAATTTTCTCCATTAGACAAAAAGAAGGTGAAACTGCTTCTGACTATTTCCATAGGGCATTAGAGGAAATGGCTAGATACACTGGAGTTGTAGACATTGAGGAAAATGTGCACCATAGGGAAGTAGCAGTTTCTGTATTAATGGATGGGTTAAAGGAAGTGTTGAGAACTAGGGTACAAACCACTCAACCTAACTGGAGAGGTATGTCGGTGGCTGCTTTGAGAGAGACCGCTGTCGGGCATGATCAGAACATCATTAGACACAGGGAGTCACAGGGCGATAAGCTGATGGCAGTAAGTATACAGGCCCTTACAACAAGGCCACCTCAGCCTAAGCCCCAGACCCCTGACGGTAAGTCGTATGTGGTAAAATGTTATAACTGTCAGAAGGAAGGACATTTTGCACGAAACTGCACCTATAGAAACCCACATAAAATATATCGACCCCCTAGACCGGAACATGACACACTGTATGACGCACGTAAATTGTAATCAGGGATCATATAGGAAAAAGTTTGGGCCGCACCTGTAATTTGCAGCCAGTGAAGTTGATTGTTAGCCTTGATAGTAAGCCTGAGGTTACAGTCGGTGTAATTGGTAGGTCATTCCTTGTAGACACAAGAGCGGCCAGGTAAACTCTGTGATTTATCTTTAAATGTTTCCTCTTCATCTCTGACGTTCACCAGCAGAACCACAGCTCAAACGTCACATGTCTACTTGGTCTTTTTAGAGGTCTACCCAACCCCAGTATATCTTACCAGCATCATTGTGCCTGGCCATGCACAGAGGGTGAAGAGTGGAAATACTGGTGGGGGAGACTGTGCAGAGATACCGATAGACATGTTGGTGTGACAGCCTGATGGTGAACGGAAATCTGACAATTTTTCTCTTTTTCTATTATTCTCTCTCTTTTTGTTTTTTCATGTTCTAAGGATGGTATGTCACACAACAGTTAAACAAATGGTAATGCAAGATCTATGCTCCTTACAGAAAGGTCGCTGATTCGGAAAGAATATCGTATCACTGGAGTGTCCGTTTTGGGAAGACTGAGAGGCAGCACTGTTGAGACGGCATCTGAGCAAGAAGAACAACAAGACTAGAGGACAATTATCGTACCAATTTTCTTTCCCTTCTAATTATTTTCTTTACCTCCCATTACCACTCTTTCTTTCTCCTCCTGCAAGATGGACTTACCCCAAGAGACTGCGTTCCGGGTTTTCCTGTTGACCCTGTTGTTGATCAGAACAGTCTATTTCGGTGAGAGTACCAGAGAGGTCGAGAAAGGATCTGGAATGGGTTCTGATGACAAGGATGGATTAGTAGAATTCCAAGAGCAACACAGTCACCGAGCAAAGGCGAGTATCAGAAAACGATCTGGTAGTCATGACACTAGGAGACATTGTGAAGGATTGTTAGCTGAGGAGAATTGTATCTGTAGGAATTGTGAAAATATAGTTGAGGACGGGTGCATCCAGAGATGTCAGTCCAGCCTTAATATCAACATGGACCGTCATCCATTGAGTGACTATCACTCATTAGTGGGTAAGGTTTTAAACCAAACGGAATGCTGGGTGTGCTCACAAGTACCTCAAGGTCATAGAAAGTCAGGACTAGTGCCATACTCTTTAACAATAGGCGAGGTACTTGAATTAAGGGGTGGGAGACCGGTGGACAAGAAATTTAATATTTCTAAGCCTCCTAGTTTGAAGCTCCACCAATATCATGTGGATAGGTCCTTAATATGTTTTAACATTTCCAATCCCCGAAAGCCGGGAAATTGGGAAGTGACATGGAACAACCAAACCATGACATTCTCACACAGAGCCGATAAAATGCCCATAGACTCAGAACTTATACGCCGAATAGCCAACGGTGGGAGATATTTTCAGTATAGGTATACTCTAGGAAGTAGGACCATGCGGGTTGGAGAAGTATCACCAGGATACTGTGCGCATATCATACAGCCTGATACATGTACTAGACAAATGAGAGAGTTAGGGATAGGATTTTTCACCTGGAAGGTTTGTAATATGGTGATGTCATATTCTGTCCCATATGTCCTCCCCGATGATGCATATTTCATATGTGGGAGGAAGGCGTATAAGTGGCTTGCCCCAAACTCAGAGGGATTGTGTTACATTGGAAGAGTGTTGCCAGAAGTAATGACCATTACCCATGATAAAATGAAAGACGTTCACCGCAATGCTCAAGCTCCTTACACTCACACTCACTACGAACACATTGTTAAGAGACACCTTATAGATAGGACAGAGCATGCAGCCTCTGATTTGATCCACGAATCCACCGGGATTCAATTCCTACTCGCGCTAGATATCACCCGTACCGCCAGAGGAGTTATAAATTTTAGGTATATAACTGCGCTAGCGAACCTGATAGACAATATCACCGAGATGTATGATGACACCTTCAGGTATACTGGGAGAGAATTGCAAGCTTACAAAACGGAACTGATCCAGCACAGGATGGTTCTCAATTACATCACAGCGGTGACAGGCGGGTATTGTGTCACCCTAGCAACTCAGTATGGTGTGAAGTGCTGTACATATATCACAAACAGCACTGATGACTCAACCGAGGTCATAGATCAAAAGATGGACGATATCTTGCAATTGAAGTGGGAGTTCCGAAGGAGACACAACCTTACCCTTACTTCTGTGAGTAATGAACTGACCGGCTGGGTTTCATGGTTGAACCCACACAATTGGTTCTCAGGTTTAGGAGAATGGGCTCAAAATGTTATCGTTAATGTAGGGAAATTTCTCCTTTGTAACCTAGGAGTTGTCATAATGATTGGAGTGATATTCAGATGTGTTCGGATTTTAATGCATTGCAAGCGCAGTACCAAATTGATGAGTTTGAGGAGCGAGGGCATTGTTACAACAACTGGTTTAATTTATGACCCATCAATCGAGACAATGCTGTGATAAAATGTGATTCCACGGTCCGTTTCTTTCACCCGTTTCTCCTTTGTTTTTCTCCAAGGTAAAAAGACATCCACTCGGAAGAAGATTTTGATGCACATTCCTACAAGTCCATTGATGAACTTTTTCACAGACATTTGATGAACTTTTAGAGACTTTAACTTTCTATGGACACTTGAAAAACTTTGCTTGCCACTTACAGCAAAGATACAGCAACCCGGACAAGACATCAACAAGACATCCATGGACAATTACACACATTACCATAAGAATGCATTTATAACGCATGTTTCTTATCATCATCTCTACGATCTTCAGGTAGTGACACACATAGTCGACAGGTAATATAGGTACATATATTAGCACTCACATATTTTCCCCCTCCATGTATCATCAACTAATGTGCACCCCATTTGTTGGAACTAAAAGCCGAAAAGAGCTCGGTAGAGTTTGTTAGCCCACTTACAGACCCTTAATACGGGATAAGAAGGATTCAGTGTATACTTCGCAATACCTCGAAGCTTGTACTGCACGACGATACATGACCCCTCAGACATGAATTTCATACATACATGCTTTTACTATCCCACTAGGTCATACATTTCCCACCTTCTCCTCTCCTCCCTACACCCAATCATATATAGGTATTTCACGGTATTATATATTTTTCTGCTTAAATTGTTTAGATAGTGGCAGTTATTGTTAACTGCCAAAGGGTGGACTGTCAAAGTCGAAAAATATCATGATGCATATGCCTTGTACTAACCCCTCATGCACATGCCCGCTGCGCGTTCGCACACTCTGCCGTGCGTGCACATATCCGCAATTTGCGTAAAGATCGATCCGGCGATCACGCGCGTGGTATGCGCATTTACCGTAGAGTTTGTAAGCGTCTAGCGTGCGACTCGATCATAGCATATTTAACCCATATAGTGTGCTTTGTATTTAATATTCCCCTAGACAATGTCAGCGAGTATGTTTAGTTTAAACTGTTCCTGGACAGAGAGATTCCTCTTTACATGATAGGAAGGGTCAGACAAAGGTTGAAAGGTGGTGTCTAGTATCCAGCTGTAGGGTATTTTAAGGGTAACATTCCGATGCTAGTTAGGAAAGGATCGCTCGCTCCTGCGTATAGTTATGTACAAATGTAGTTTATGAACATTAACTGTATTTGCTGTAAATTACACATGCGGCGGGAATCCTGAGGATACCTCCCACCAGAGCAGTTGGGGAAAGACACAGCCCACCTGTTCAAATCCACCTATGACCTTTGCTATAATGTGGAGACACATTCCTGTGTCCAATGAACAATGAGATTACAAGGTACCATTCATTGTATTGTGAATGTATGTTGTGCTATATAAAGACCACCATTGCCTGGCCAGCCTCACTCTCTCTCTGAAGGCTTTCTCCCTGAATGCTGAGGACTGGATCCAGGTCGTGCTTGCGAATCATCCCCACGTATGTATTATTCTCTGTAGCCATTTTGTTCGCCTTTTATGTTCTCATTTTGCTCGCTCTTGTTTGCAATTGTTCGCCATTTATGTTATCATTTTGTTCGCTCTTGTTTGCAATTGTTCGCCATTGTTCACTTTATTTTCTGTTATTCTGTTTAGATTTCTATGTTAGTTTGTAGTGTATAACTTGTATTGTGTTTCCCTTTTTCTCTAAACCATCCACGGCGGTGTTAGAGCTGCTGTGGTTTTTAAATCCAAACCAGGTCTTGTGTTTTCACTGTTTACTGCAAAGGGCTTTTCTTAGCGTCTCAATCGCTCAAACAGCATACACATTGTTAAGGGTTTTAAGCGCTACATCATTACAGTATCTGACTACTAAGGTTTAGAGTATAAGCATATTCTTACTGTATTTTATTAACAAGGTTTAAACGTTATCAACTGTGTGTGTGTTCCGTACACTCAGCGCAGCGTGTGTACGCCAAGTGCGTACCACGTGCGGGACTCTGTACGCAAATAGCGTACAAAGTGCGTAGCACGTGCACGTGGTCTAGCGGCCATAGCGGCTCCACGGTAATAGTGTATAGCTTTATGTTTAAAGATAATAATTGACATTATCAAAACTGCAAAATAATATTAAAATCCTTAGATGCATAAGTCTTCCTTAATTTACATTTTTATTTTTTTTGTTGACGTCATTATATTGCATTTCCTTTTGGTAATGCAGTTCTTTGTGAAGTGTTTGGAAGAGGGCGCTGCCGGAGACAGTCGCTGATTGATCTACAAATCTCTGAGATCAGGTGAGGGATGGACATTTGGCGGTCACACATCAATCTTGTGGATCAAAGTGGGGTCGCCATGGGTGCGTTTAATGCAGGAAATGATCATCCAAATAATATAGAGCTTCTCCAAGACCACATGCGCAGTGGAACAAGAGGTGCGACGGATGCCGGGGACCAGGTAAAACCATCTCTTCGTACACAGTGGGATTTTGAACCAATTATATTAATAAATCATGTCTCTAGAACTGATCCAAATATCGTGATGCATCGGGTATGAAATCAAACTTTTCTATTTAAAGATCAGGGATCACTGCCCATCCCTAGTTCTTATTCACATCATTCCTGTGTGTCTCTTATTGAATTATATTACAGGTCAGTAAAATCTGGGGGTACAGGTCCTGATTCTGAGGCAGACGAAGGTGCAGCAGCTGCGTCTTTTGCAAAAGTTGCGCCAGCCACTTTATGCTAATGCCAAGTCTAATTTCATTGTTACTGTAAATATATTTATTACCCACTATTCTGTTTCATTATATAGTCCTCTATTAAAAAAAAAAATTTTTTTTATTAAGATTGGAGCAAAAAACACAATACAGTAATACAGTGCTTAGAACTGTCCTAGAGAGGTGGTGGAACTCACCCCCCCTCCCCCCGGCGCCCATGCAAGAAAAGTATTGTGCGTGTTGTAGGTGCGCGCCCCCAAAAGGGGCGTGGTCTTGAAACTAAAGTGGCGTGGTGTCACTGACCTTGGTTGGGGATGTTGTGGACTCGGGGGTTCTTCCGATGGTCGGGAAAAGGAACCACAGGTGGGTCGGAGCAGGGATGGTCGGATATAGGATTTCCTCATACAAGACTCTGATAGTTAGGTTAGGTGAATGAATGCTGAGGAACTTTATTAAGGGAAGGGAGCAATACAGCGGCACATGAAAGAAAGTGAACTTGTGGGCAATGTCAAAAAGTTACTGGAGAATTCGTGAGCAATGTTCAACTGATGAATGAAGAATTTGTGAGCGATGTTTAAAGACACTGATGAATGAAGAACTTGTGAGCGATGGTAAATGACACTGAAGAATTTGTGAGCGATGTTTAAAGACACAGATGAATGAAGAACTTGTGAGCGATGGTGAAAGACACTGAAGAATTTGTGAGCGATGTTTAAAGACACTGATGAATGAAGAACTTGTGAGCGATGGTGAAAGACAGTGAAGAATTTGTGAGCGATGTTTAAAGACACTGATGAATGAAGAACTTGTGAGCGATAATGAAAGACACTGAAGAATTTGTGAGCGATGTTTTAAAGACACAGATGAATGAAGAACTTGTGAGCGATGGTGAAAGACACTGAAGAATTTGTGAGCGATGATTAAAGACACTGATGAATGAGGAACTTGTGAGCGATGGTGAATGACACTGAAGAATTTGTGAGCGATGTTTAAAGCCACTGAACGCTGGAAACACTAAAGTTGGTTCGGCCCGCAGGCCTTGCTGAATCCAGGGAGCGCTGGCAACTGCACTGCAGAGGAACACACTAGTTGCTCGGATCACTGGAGACTGTGCTGCAGGAAGGCACCCTGAATGCTAGATGCACTGGAGTATAGCTGCTGGGAAACACACTGCGTACGGGAGCTCTGGCATCCACTTCAGAAAAGAGACGATACTCAGGCGCCGAGGCTCTGCCCGGCGTCCGGTTTTGAATCTCCCGCCTCTACTGGATTGGTGAAGCGGGTTCGTGACATCACCTGCTCCCCGCCCACGTGACGCCGGCTGTCATGGCGGCGCCCACGCTCCGGGGAACCGCCGGGAGCCGCGCCAGCCAGACGCCGGGACCCGAGGATCGCCGGAGACGAGGACCGCCAAACGGACCAGCAGCCACGCAGGGGTAAGCGCGGCGGCCGCTGCCCCTGGCGAGGGACACGTGCTCACACAATAGTAATAATGCCCACAGTAGTAGCACCCCTAATACACATAATGCCCACAGTAGTAGCACCCCATAATACACAATGCCCACAGCAATAGCGCCCCTTTTACAATGACCACAGTAGTAGTGCTCCTTATGCAATGTCCACTGTACTGGTAGTGTCCCTTATATAGAGCCCATAGTAGTGGTGCCCCTTATACAATGCCCCCAGTAGTAGTGCCCCTTATGTCCCCAGGAGTGATGCCCCTTATGAAGTGCCCCCTTTACAATGCCCTCATTAGTAGTGCCCCCATTAGTAATGCCCTTAATGGTAATGCCCCTGTGTAGTATTGCCCCCAGTAGTAATGTTGCCTGTAGTAATGCCCCCAGTCATTTAGCCCCCTGTAGTAATGCCCCAGGAGTTATGCCCCCAGTAGTTTAGCCCCCAGTAGTAATGCCTCTGCAGTTATGACCTCAGTAGTTTACCCCCACTTTAGTTTAGCCTCCCAGTGGTAATGCCCCCAGTAGTTTAGCCCCCAGTGGTAATTCCCCATTTAGTTTAGCCCCTGCAGTTATGCCCCAGTAGTTTAGCCCCCCAGTAGTAATGCCCCCAGTAGTTTAGCCCCACGTAGTTTGCCTCAAGTAGGAATGCCCCCAGTAGTTTAGCCCCTGTAGTTATGCCCCCTGTAGTTTTCCCCCTTGTAGTTTATCCCCCCTGTAGTTATGCCCCCAGTAGTAATGTGCCCCTGTAGTTATGCCCCCAGTAGTAATGTGCCCCTGTAGTTATGCCCCCAGTAGTAATGTGCCCCTGTAGTTTGCCCCCAGTAGTTAGCCCCCTGTAGCTTGCCCCAAGTAGTAATGCCCCCAGTAGTTTAGACCCCAGTAGTAATGCCCCCTTGTAGTTTAGCCCCGCTGTAGTAATGCCCCTGTAGTTTGCCCCAGTAGTAATACCCCTGTAGTTATGCCCCCCAGTAGTAATGCACCCCTGTAGTTATGCCTCCAGTAGTAATGCACCCCTGTAGTTATGCCCCCCAGTAGTAATGCACCCCTGTAGTTTGCCCGCAGTAGTTAGCCCCATGTAGCTTGCCCCAAGTAGTAATGCCCCCAGTAGTAATGCTCTCTGTAGTTTGCACCCTTGTATTTTAGCCACCCTGTAGTTTAGTCCCCAAATAGTAATGCCCCCAGTAGTTTAGCCCCGTAGTTATGCCCCCAGTAGTGTGCCGCAAGTAGTAATGCCCCCAGCAGTAATGTGCTCCTGTAGTTTGCCCCCAGTAGTTTACCCCTTGTAGCTTGCCCCCTGTAGCTTGCCCCCAGTAGACGTGCCTTAAAAAAAAAAACACCATACTTAGCGTCCGACCGCTGTGATCCTCCTGGCGTCCGGCTCCCTGCACTATGAGAGAGACGTCATGATGTCTCTCCCATAGCGCACACTAGAGCTGGGAGCCGGAAGCAGGAGCTCAGTAGTGAGCTCCTGCCGCCGGGCTTCCACTGTGCGGGGAGAGCTGGGCACCGCTGGTAGCAGCGGCTGCCCGGCATCTCCATGCGGCGCCGGCACACATTGGGTGAAGTGAGCCGGAGGAGGCGGAACTGCGTTCCGTCTCCAAGTGGAACTGACGGAACGCAGTTCCGCCCCCTTCCGGCTCACTTTAACCCCTGCAGTAATACAGACTTAGGGGTCTATTTACTAACATTATTTTTACTAAAATAATGTGAAAAGGGGAAAATGTTTTCACACCCTTTTCACGTTATTTTAGTATCACTTAAATGTTTTAAAGGGCATTTGGAGCAGTTTTCATGAAAAACTGCTCTAAACCCTTTAATTCATTTTGTTTTTGTAACCCACATCGCATTCCCCATACTTACAATGGGAAATGTGATGTGGCCAAATTTACTAAAAAATGTACTAAAAAAAAAAGTGAAAAAATACCGCAGTGTGCCCTGTGATAATCTCATCAGCTCAGGGCAGCACTGCGATAAGCACCCTTATGTCCAGCTTTCTCTGCCCCTGGCACACAAGCTGATCACAGTGTAAAAAAAAACAAAAAAAAACCCCAAACATACTCACCTGTCCAGGGAGCTGGTGTCTGCTCCAGTGAGCACTACCGGGCGCCGGATCCCCCATATACTGCAATGTGACCCCGGTGCAGTAAAGTAACGCTGCAAAATGGCAGTGCACTTTACAGCACCGGGGGTCACAGCGCAGGAGAAGGACCCGGCGCTTGGCAGCCTCCTGAAGCAGCGCGGACTGGCTCCCTGGACAGGTGACTATATTATCCTGCAGCGCGCAGGGGTAGTCGCGATGGGGGGGTCGACCGGGCAGCAGCTGTAGCGGCGATGCCGGCGGGGCAGCAAAGAGGCATCGCAGAGACAGAGCTTGACCGCAAGCTCTGTTCCTGCATGCGATAATTGATACATCCCTGCGATGTAATCAATTATCGCAGTGCGAGTTTGGGCAGTTTTATCACCTGTCATCTGCATCCTGGATGCGGATGGTGATAAATAGGCCCCTTAGAGGTCTATTCAGTTATTTTCGGAATTCCCAACTTGTCGGAAAAACGTCAGTTTCCGACTTTTTCAGGTCTGGATTCGACCTATTCAAGCTCAGTACCGTTTTTCAGACTTTTCTGACTCCCGTCTAAAGTGTCGGAATACCGGGGGGGGGGGGGGGATATTGATTTTTTTTTTGCGCTGTGCAGTGTTGGGTTTAGTCACATAAAATGAAAAGTGGTGTCTGGGGTGACCAAATGTGTGACTTCACGCTCATATATGCTCGCCAACTCCATCGCCAGCAGCTGAAATGCTCCGGCGGGCGCCCCACACTGGTAGCTGCCGGCGCAAACACTGAATTACCCCCATACTGTCTAGTTGCAACTAGTGTTTTTTTCCCACTCTCTCTGCAGAGTGAAAGTAAAGACTAGAGTAATAGTAAAGTTATGAGACTTCTGTATAATGGCAGCACAAAATGGACCAAGAGAAGAACACCAAATGTTGGAGGAGTACCTGTACACTGTTTTCTTGATATAAACAGAGCCATCTCTAAGTGTGCATTGAATCAGAATGATAACAAGTATTATTATGGCATATAGTAATTGCTAAGGGGCATTCGACAGAGCATGCAGTTTTGTGAAAGAAATGGTTGTGTGGCAGTATTATAATGTGTTATCGATTGTACTTAAACAATACCATTGATATTATTGTGTGCTCAATTTAAAAAATATCAGAGATTAGAGAGAACTCTCATCACTCCTGGATGAGTCTCTTACCTCTGCATTTGTAGAGCACAACATGGCACTGACCTCCTAGCCTTTGTGAGATTCATGGCCAAACATATAGACCATGTTGACAGCCTGGAGTTGACATTCTGAATGTCGACATATTGACTACATTCCTTTGTGATGTGCCCGCTCCCTATCTGAACCCTTGGTTTGATACTTGCGATCATCATCAGCCTATACTAGGTGCAAATGATACGCCGATAAACAGGCATCTTTACCCTTCCATCCAACCCTACATAGCCTGCAGACCAAAAACATATGATGGTTTGCTTGGAGGCAGAGCCGGTCCTAACCAATATGATGCCCTAGGCAAGATTTTGGCTGGTGCCCCCTAGCACCACCGCTGGTTCTGCCTCTGACCTTGCACCTCTTTCCCAGCACCATCACCCCTCACCCATAGCAGTCCTTGTACCCCCTATATTTTAACGTCGGGCACTTTTTTTTTTAATGAAAATGCATCTTATTTGCATTGCTATGTAGCTAGGATGCACAAGCAGCTTCTGCTGATTAAACTGATATGCAGCATGCCAATATACTGTGTGAGACTGTGGCTGTATCTGCATATGAAATGCTACATACAGAATATATGCATGTCGCATATCATTATAATCAGCAGAAGCTGATGATGCCCCTAGGCATATCAAATGCCCTAGGCAATTGCCTAGTTTGCCTATGCCTATGGCCGGCTCTGCTTGGAGGTTTGAATGCCTTAACCCCTGTCACCAGCGGCGGCTCCTATGTGGTGGAGGGGGGCTGCCACTGACCTTGCTGCCTCATCCCCTTCACCTGACTTGCTGCCCTGGTCTCCTCCGCCAGCCGGATCCTGACACCTGTACAATGGAACTGACAGGCACCAGGACCGGCGCATGTGCACAAGCAGCGACTTAACTGTGCGTGTGCAATCCACCGGCTTCAATGGACTGCATCACAGCAGCCAAGGCCAGTGCAAGGTTTTTCTGCACCCTAGGCAAAGCTTCAGCCTTGTGCCTCCTAACCCGCAAACCCCACCCTCACCTCTCAGAGGGAGATATATATACTGCATCTGCATATGAGTTCTGCTGGGGATATTTAGTTGTATGTGTACTGTATACAAACATATATGCACACATACTTATATTTGTACGCTCCTTATTGTGTTCCAAACTCCCAAATGTATGTTCATTACTGACCCCCTCCTCCATATGTACTGTACTGTGCCCCAGTGCCTGTGTTTTCCCTATTATGCTGTTTACAAGTGCAATCCACCCATCAGGCTGTAAGTTCTGTACTGTCTGTGGTCCTGCAGTCACCCCCATGGGCTACTTACTTACTGTAAAAGTTGTTTCCTTGTTTTCTCCGTAATTGGCATGGCTCCTCTTACAGGCGGCAGCAGCATTACAGTGACGCTGCGGATGCAGACATGTAGTCAGATGCTGCTTGCTGCTTAAGAGCCGGGATGCAGCGGCCTGGAGGAGGTGCATCAGGGCTATGATGGTGGCGCCCCTCGGTAGCCACAGTTACATCCGCCTCCTATGTGCCTTTACTTAACTTGATGTTACAAGTCAGAACGGAGGAAGCAATGAGACACTATGTGGTGCAGCCTGATAGTGGCGGCCGCTGCACCTGAGTAGACCTGCAGCAGCAGCCAGTGCAGTGTAAAAGGAGGAGGCTGCATACAGAGACATCCTTCAGTTTTTAGCTAGATGAATTCAGTGGCGCCCTCCAGGAGCAGGTGCCCCCAGGCAGCCGTCTAAAGCTGCCTAATGGAAGAGCCGGCCCTGGCAGCAGCCCATAGAAGCCGGGCAGGGCTGACAATGAACAGGGAGTGGCTTCCTGTAGGAAGGCAGCTCTCTGCTAATCGCTGCCAGGTCTGGCAGTCCCAGAGAGAGGAAACACCTTCCAATGGGACTGCCTGTCCTGCAGGTCACTGGCAGGTAGCACTTCCAGTAGGAAGTCACTGCCAGTCACAGTGAAGCCAGTGCAGTCTCATGGACTGCATCTGGCTCACTCGCAGTGGCTGATTTTACTGGGGGGGTGCTGCAATCCTGTAGCCCATAGGTAAAATCTGTCACAGCCTGTCACCCATACTAGTACGTTTAAAAAAAAAAAAGAAAACCAACAATGCTGCATACTCCTGCGGCTCTACATTAATATGTAGAAGAAAAATGGACTCCACACACACAGAAGACCTGATTCAAGTAGATTTGGGTGGGGTGTGTTCAAACTGAAATCTCAATTGTAGTGTAAAAAAAAACCCAGACAGTATTTACCCTGCACAGAAACAATATAACCCACCCGAATCTAACTCTCTCTGCACACGTTACATCTGCCCCACCTGCAGGGCAACATGGCTTTGCCCAGTTGCTTGGTAATTTGCTTTACTTTCACATATGAATCTTATTTGGCATGTGAGGTGGTGGTCACGATAAGCCAGTCCCACAAATCGATTTCAAGTTCTCTGACATAATACACAACCTCCCGTTTCTATGTAGAGAAGATTGACAGACAAATAGACTGACCTCAATCACAATAAGGCTATTCCATCAGGTTTCATTGCTACATTGTAATTCTCTGTCTTCTCGCACAGTTATTTCAATTACAATTGTTATGTTGCTCATGTGAAATTATAACCATACAACATGGGTAGGTACAAACACCGTCATTATTAGTATCTGATAGGATGATGAACATTTAAGACATTTATGTACAGTTAATAATTCTGGGGTCTGAGCAAGTGGAAGTAATGTAAATAATAATATAAAGTATTATTATTATTATTATTACATTTTATTTATAAGGCACCACAAGTGTTTTGCAGCGCCGTACAAAGAGCCAGTACAGAGAGACATATCTTAACATTACAGTAAATAAATAACAAAAATACAGGAAACAAAGAGCACCACAATTCTTAAGGCATAATACAGCTTCTATGTAAGTAGCAAGTGAGTGATCAGCGTACTACTGGGAGCTGGTGGCCATAGATAGAGATAAGCCTTTACCAGCAGGAGAAAGAGTGGGTAAAGATGGTTGCTGAGTAGGAGAGGGCTGTGAGTGAAATGTGTCGAGAAGAGAGTTTTGACAACAAGAGGAAAGAGGGCCCTGCTCTGAGGAGCTAACAATGTAGTAGGAAGGGGCGACAGAGAGATGACATGAGGTGCAAGCAGGCAGGAGGTAGCCTGATAGCAGGGTGTAAGCATAGCAGAGATGGTCAAGGCTTGAGGCGGGAGATGGAGGAGTAGCCTCAGGACTAGGTTATGCATCAGAAGGGTACGCTTTGATGAATAGGTGGGTTTTCAGTGCCTGTTTGAAGCTTTACAAGGTCAGGGAGAGTCTAATGGAGTGGGGGAGTGCGTTCCACTGAAGGGGTGCAGCACGGGCAAAATCTTGAACGCGAGCATGGAAACCAGTGACCAGGGTAGAGGAGAGGCAACGGTCATTGGCCGACCGTAGAGGGGCGTATGAAAGGAGAGGAGGTTGGAGATGTAGGGAGCAGTGGAATTAGAGATGGCCTTCTATGTGAGGGTGTGGAGTTTGAAGAGAATTCTGTAGGGGAATGGGAGCCAGTGCATATTTTGTTGAAGGGGAGTGGCAGATGTGGAGCGGCGGGAGAGGAAGTTAAGCCTAGCTGCGGAGTTGAGGACAGATTGGAGGGGAGCAAGATGGGAGCAAGTGAGGCCAGTGAGGAGAACGTTGCAGTAGTCGAGCCGTGAGATGACCAGTGAGTGGATGATAAGTTTAGTTGCACTCTGGGAGAGAAATGGCCTGATGCGAGCAATGTTGCATAGCTGGAACCAACAGAATTTTGCCAAAGCTTGGGTGTGGGGTGAATAGGAGAGGGAGGAGTCAAGAGTGACACCCAAGCAGCAGAGTTGGGGAACAGGGGAGATGATGGTGTTGTCAACAGTGACAGAGATATTGGTAGGGGGTGTTACACTGGCTGGGGGGAAAGATAATCAATTCAGTTTTGCCTATGTTGAGCTTCAGAGAGCGCTCAGCCATCCAGTAGGAGATGGCAGAGAGGCAGCTGGAAACCTGAGAGAGGACAGAGGGGGATAGATCAGGAGAGGAGAGGTAGAGTTGTGTGTCATCAGCATAGAGGTGGCCAAATGAGCGCACCTAGGGAAGAGATGTACAGGGAGAACAGAAGGGGGCCGAGGACAGAACCCTGACGGACAACAACAGGAAGGATGGAAGGGTGTGAGGTGGTGCCAGAGGCAGATACAGAGAAGAAGCGGTTAGTGAGGTAAGAGGTAAACCAGTCAAGGACAGGGCTAGAGATGCCAATGTTTTGCAGTATGCAGAGGAGGAGAGGTCAAAGACAGCAGAGAGGTCCAAAAGGATAAGCAGAGAGAAGTGGCCCCCGGATTTGCCTGAAAGCAGGTCATTTTTATGGCACCAGGGCAGTCTCAGTAGAGTGGAGTGGTTGAAAGACAGATTGTAGTGGATCAAGGATGGAGTTGTCAGAGAGGTAACTTGTGAGACGCTGTAGGACAGTCATTCAAGTAGTTTAGA